>NC_029780.3:88714422-88749639 GCF_000817695.3 Arachis duranensis
CGTTAGTGACAGACGCAAAAGAATCACTGGATTCTATTCCGGCCTGATTGAGAACCGACAGATGAATTCCACGTGCTGTGACAGAGCATATGCAATCGTTTTCACTGAGAGGATGGGAGGTAGCCATTGACAACGGTGAAACCCTACATACAGCTTGCCATGGAAGGAGACTTGCGTGTTTGAAGATGAAGACAGTAGGAAAGCAGAGATTCAGAAGATGGAGCATCTCCAAACCTCAACCTATTCCCCATTACTGCAAAACAAGTAATCATTTCATGTTCTTTTGCTTTTCACAAACAATCCTGATAATTTCTGATATCCTGACTAAGATTTACAAGATAACCATAGCTTGCTTCAAGCCGACAATCTCCGTGGGATCGACCCTTGCTCACGCAAGGTATTACTTGGACGACCCAGTGCACTTGCTGGTTAGTTGTGCGGAGTTGCAAAAGTGTGATTGCAATTTCGTGCACCAACAGGGTTTCTTTCAAGAGCCATCCACCTTCAAAGAAGCCAGAGATACTTGACTTGATGCATTCTGATGTATGTGGGCCGATGAAGACAAGAACGCTTGGAGGGTCTATTTATTTTGTAACCTTTATTGATGGCCATTCTAGAAAAATATGGATTTACACTTTGAATACCAAAGATCAAGTTTTGAATGTGTTCAAGCAATTTCAAGCTTTTGTTGAAAGAAAAACTGGGAAGAAGTTGAAATGCGTTCATATTGATAATAGTGGTGAGTACTCAAGTTCATTTGATGCTTATTGTAAAGAGTATAGTATAAGACATCTGAAGACTTCTCCAAAGACTCCTTAGTTGAATGGCTTGGCTGAAAGGATGAACAAAACATTGGTTGAAAGAGTTAGGTGCTTATCGTCACAATCTGGATTGGCAAAATCCTTTTCGGGTGAAATTTTGAGCACTTTTGTCATGTCTTGAACTGGACACCATGTGTTCTTTTGTAATTTGAAGTGCTAGAGAAGATATGGTCAGGTAAAGATGTTTCTTATGATTATTTAAGAGTCTTTGAATGTAAAGTTTCTGTTCATATTCTCAAAGATGAGAGATCCAAGCTTGATATAAAAACTAGGCAATGTATTTTTATTGACTATGGCATGGATGAGTTTGGTTACAGGTTTTATGATCCTGTTAGCAAGAAGGTGATTCGGAGTAGAGATATTGTCTTTGTTGAAGACCAAACATTGAAGGATGTTGATAATGCGTAGAAGCCAATGGTTCAACCTAGTGATAATTTTTACGACTTGAATATTACTCCCTCTATGCCTATGGTGGAAGATGGTAGAGTTGAAGCTTAAAATAATGAGCATGATACAAGTGTAAGTGAAGATGGAACAGTTGATCCGATACTTGATGGAGTTAGTGATGATAATCAAAATGAACAACCAGCTTTAGAAATTCCTGCCAATGCACTCAGAAGGTCTACAAGAGAGAGGAAACCTTCATCAAGGTATTCTCCACATGAGTTTATTTGACTGATGGGGGAGAACCTGAATGCTTTAGAGAGGCTGTTGAAGATGAAAGCAAAACTCAATTGCTTGAAACTATGCAAAAAGAAATAAAGTCCTTGCTTGAGAATGATACTATGAGTTGGTAAAGCTACCGATGGATATGCGAGTTTTGAAGAACAAATAGGTATTTAAAATCAAGAATGAAGAACACAAGTCTAAGGCTCAGTATAAAGATAGATTAGTTGTTAGAGGCTTTAGTCAGAGAAAATGAGTTGATTATGAGGAGATTTTTTTCTCCTGTTGTAAAGATGTCATCCATTCATGCTGTGCTCGAATTAGCAGCTTCTCTTAATCTGGAGATTGAGCAAATGAATGTGAAGACAGCTTTTCTTCATGGTGATTTGGACAAGAAAATCTAAATGGAGCAACGGGAGGACTTTGTTGTTAAAGAAAAGAAAGATTTTATGTACAAGTTTAAGAAGAGTCTTTATGGGTTGAAACAAGCTCTAAGATAGTGGTACAAGAAGTTTAAAAAATTTTCTTAAGGATTAATGAGTTAAAGAAACAGTTCAGCAAGTTTTTTGCTATGAAGGACTTGGGTCCTGCCAAATAGATTTTGGGCATGACTATTACTCATTATAGAGATTCCAAGAAGCTTTATTTGTCACATGAGAAGTACATAAAGAAATTGCTTCAAAGGTTTAGCATGAATGATGCCAAATATGTTGCTAGTTCTTTTACTCCTCATTTTAAGTTACGTACCAAGCAGTGTCCAACCACTGATAAGGAGAAACAAGCAATGGATAAAATTCTTTATGCCTCAACTGTTGAAAGCTTGGTGTATGTTATGGTGTGTACTAGACCAGACATTGCTCATGTGGTTAGTACTGAGTCGTTTTCTCTCTAATCCATGTAAAGAACATTGGAATGTTATTAAATGGATTATGAGATATCTCAAAGGTACAACTAACTTGAGTTTGAGTTTTGGTGGTGAGAAACATTTGCTAGTTGGCTTTATTGATGCAGACATGGCAGGAGATATTGATTCTTGAAAGTCTATTTCAGGTTATTTAGTCAAGTTTGTAGGAGGGAGCTATTTCATGGCAGTCAAGGTTATAGAAGTGTGTTGCACTTTCTACCATAGAGGCAGAGTTTATTGCAGCAATTGAAGCATGTAAAGAGTTGTTGTGGATGAAGAAGTTTCTTATAGCACTTGGTTTCAAGTAAGACTGTTATGTGTTGTTGTGTGATAGTCAAAGTGCTATTCATCTTGCCAAGAATTCTACTTTTCATGCAACATCTAAACATATTGATGTTAGGTATCACTAGATACGAGATGTGTTAGATTCCAAGTCATTGAAACTTGAGAAAGTTCACACTGATGATAATGGTGCTGATATGATGACAAAAGCATTGTCAAGAAATAAGCTTCAAACATGTTGTTTGATCGCCGGAATGGCGAGGGCCTCCACCAAGTCGAGAGGGGGAGATTTGTTGGGCTTTTCTCTCCTTTGTGAGGCCCAAGCCCAATATTTTGGGTGTCTCTTTACACTCATTGTGCCACAACCCTAATCATATTTTTTGGGTTACTGAGAGTGTGAGAGAGTAGTCACAAAGTGAGAGAGAAGGGAAAAACAGAATTTTCATTTTTATGCAAAGTAGTAAATTTCAAATAGTAGTTTTTTATTCGTTCACCATTGGATCTACTTGAAATTTAAATGGCATATTTCCCTCATATTGTTCTTCATTCTGGACGGTGAATATGTTCACTAGACGTATAAAGTATGAGAAATTGGCTTCTGAAGAGAGAAAATAGGTTTTCAAATTTTACACAGAGCATCATTCTTTGAACAGCACTTTCTCATTCTTTCACCGTTGGATCGATGTGAAATTTGAACTGCAGATTATTCTTGTTTTTTCTTCATTTTGAATGGTGAAGATTTTAATTGGAGATCTACAGAGGGAGAAATAGACTTCGAACAACAGCTCTATTTTTTTTTGGTATTTTTTTACCTTCTTGTTTCTCATTTGTAAGCTTTGGTGTTTTGATATTTTGGCTGGTTATAAACACGCTTTTGTACTTTGATTGAGACTCTCTTGTACTTCATTTTATTATAGTGGAGCTATTTCATTGGGTTGGACGACTCGTGATTTTTACCTCTCACATTAAGGGGGGTTTCTACGTTAAAATCTCGGTGTGTTCTTGTTATTGTTTTACTTGTTATATTTGCTTGTTTATAGTTGCTGTCATATTATATTGTAAGTGCTTCTATATTACTCTTATATTGGATATTTGTATTGTTTCTGCTGTTAGACTTTTTTAATAAAAAAATTGGAATTTTTTTATAAATAAATAAATAATCTGTGAAAATCATAATTCGATAATATTGATATTAAATTATATCCAATTCAAATTATCATTTTTTAATTTTTCCGAAAAAATATGCAGTTGTTAACAAAAAATAAATAAATAAATCTTTAAGTTTTTTATTTTATAAATTATATCAATTGTTTTTTAATCAAAATATTGTTTTAAAGGACAAAATATATCTCACAGAGTGAATAATTAAAATTGATTCATCATTTTTATTTTATTAAAATCTCCCCTTCAAAGAAATAATAAGAATGGTGGGATTGTATTTTTACTTTAATATTTATTTATAGTAAAATAATATACTTATTGAAATTAGAGATGTGCTTCATGATAGCACGATGATGTTGCCTTTACGTCATGGCTGACTCAAAGAGTAACTATATTACCAATTCATGTCTGCAGAGGCGAAATATCTTGAGCATTGTATAACCTAAAGATGGTTAATTTGAATGAATAATTTGGCATGACTTCATTTGGCAGCTTATCAGATTTAAAAAAGGCCCCTAAAAAAGGCCGTTCTCCCCAACCGCTCCAAATTGCCTTATTTGTTGCGATTTCTGCTGCGTTAATACTCCCCCGCTCCAAATAAACTGAACCGGGGTGTTACCTGCGGTAAAATACCAGCCCTTTTTCTAGAGCACTGCAGTTCGAGTGAGCTGCTGCAGTTCTTCATGCGTTTTGATGGTCCGCCTCCAATAAATCAAAAATGGTTGCCCTCTTTGTCCCAACCGCATCTAATAATAAGGTGGGAGAAGTGGGTTGTTTCATTAAAGAATCACAACCAATACATTAAGGCGCCAATAACTTTCCCTCTTTTTGGCGTGAACCCTAGCAGAGCATAGCGCCAATCACGGGTCTCCTTCCACCACCGTCGTGACGTCGTCGGCAGCCTTCCCCCTTGCCCTTGCCCTGCTGTGCGCCGATCGCCCCCTCTCCCCTCTCTCAGGTTCGTTCTTGTCCCCTCCCCCAATTTAATTTGAGTGGCTGTTCATAAATTAATTTCAACATCAATTTAATCCATGTGCCATGTGAACTTTTGGTGTCAAAAGCCTGTGAGGAACAATCCTCTCCCTCGTATGTTCCAATTTTCTCTCCCAATTTAGTGAGCAGATTTGATTTTTTTCCCAATTTCTGAACCCCTGAGTTTTGATACGTTTGTGCTTAGTGCAATTTTATATTGGAATCCAGTTTTGCACTTTCAATTTGGATTAAACTAATGTACTTCCTGTGGGACTGTGTGGTTGACTAAATTAAGTAGAATCCACTTTTAGTAAGCAAGAATATCTGCCATTTTTGTGTTTCTGTGTTCCAAATTTGCTCTTCTATTCAAAGTATGAACCTTCCGAAAATAGCTCTATTTATGATGTTTATTGATAGAAAATTAAATGAAAGAGTAACTTTGTGAAGCAGATTTATCAAAGGAGCAAGAGTAAACACACAGTGATAGTAGGATCAATTTAGTGGCACCAAGTGCAAACAATGTAAAACTATAGTAAACAATTTGAAAGGTAGCATTTTTGTTACAAGACAATGAGAGAAGGTACCATTTGATATATCTAAGTAAATACAAATAGCTTTCAAGTAGACCTTTACACCTTCAGGAAAGCAAAAGGAGCATAACTCCTTCCGAGGTACTGTTAGCTTCTTTTCAAGAGGATATTTGAAAAGTATCTGCATTTTCATTAAAAGATATTATCAACAATGAACCCTATTGATCCATAGGAATAGGCTAAGTTGAAATGATAAAGAGGGAGATATGTTTAAGTCTGTACTATCAAATTATTTGCTTGTGACCTCACTTGAAACGTAGTAGCATATATACGCTCAAAAATTCCATCCATCATCAAAGTGCAGACATACCTCTAATATCCCAATATCTTTCAAAACTCGTGAAATTAATAAAACTCCTAAGAGAACCAAACACCTGACACTAACCATGCCTATAAAACCTATCTTTTACAAAGCTACTGAAATTAACATTAAATATTTATCAATAGATAACTACAAACAACTTTTAAATTATCCTTTATATTTCTGATATGCTGAGATAGGCCAGTTAATTTCTTTATTCTTTGTTTATCATCACTTTCTCTGTTTTGGGGGATATCTCATCTAGCCCTTAAACTAATTTGGATTTTTCTGAGAATTATGATGTTTATGTATTTTATTTAAAATGAAGAGATGATAAAGCATTTTGTGAATTTTTGGCTTTTCTTGTCTTCATGGTAGACCAAGTGAAAGTGACTTGTATATTACTGCAAAAGATTTTATCTTCTTTTCTATTATTAGAATAGTTGATAACAAGTTAATGAAATTTGTATAACCCAAAAACTGTACCTCTGACTTAGTGATGTGCATTAAGCCGTTTTCTTAATTTATTGTATTTTATTTTCCTGTTTCAAAGGCCAATGATTAGTTTAATATTAGCCAGACTCGAGTCTTTGCTAATGACTTACACCTATAAAACTTGTCAAAATTAGCTGTAACAATTATTTTTTGATCAGATGTTTAATGTGGTTAAATGTTCATGTTCATTGATACTCAAATCTAATTTCTAGGTTAATGTGATTTTTGTTGATTTCTCATAATGTGGGCATTTGTTTATTTTCTGATGATATGAATCTCCCTTATTTTTCTTTTTTCATTTTCAAGGGAAACAATGAAACAAAGAGTTTTGGAGTCCATTGTTCTGCATCTGTCACAATCCAATTGCATCTTTATGGTTATTTTTGGCTGCACAAGAGTAAATATATTTATAGTTACTTTCGGATGTATGTGATCACATATGACACTTCCATCATATAATGTTATGGGAGGATATTAACCACATATATATATAGCTAGCTAGTTACTACAAAATTAGAAACTTTATGTGCAAATTTAAAGTTTAAGGTGGTCCTGCACACTTTATTCAAGCTTTATATGTTACCTGCAAATTTAAACTTGAAGGGTGATTGATTGTGAGTGTTCATGATGTTTGGTGCAGGAGAATTCAATCATGCTTACCAATATTATTTCCTGTTTTGTTATTGCTAAATCTCAACGTGTTAAATAAATTTTTTGTTCCAGTAAAACCGGTAATTTCTGGTTTTAGTCTCGTTGTAATTTTTTTTATTTTGATCCTAATATTTTTAAAGGTGAGTAACCAGTTTTACAGCCTTTTTCTCACTTTTGAAAATATTTGGAACAAAGAAATAAGAAAATCTAACAGAGACAAAACTATTAATCATTAAGATTATTACATGGATAAAATTTTATTTAAAATAAGATTAAATCAACGTTTGCAACCATACGGTAGATGGAATCCTAGGGAGAAGGTGGTATGATGATATTAAATTTTATTTTGTGTCGATCACAGATTTCCAGATCGCGGCGGTTTCAAATCGCCGCTAAACATTGCGACGCTAATCTTGGGTTTTGCGGCGGTTGTGCCAGCGGTTCCTGAGAAGCGCCGCAAAATCATATAACCACCCCCTAAATGGCGACGCTTAACAAACCGCTGGAATCCCGTTTCGCGGCAGTCGAAAACCGCTGCAAATCACTCCAGAAACCGCCGCTATTTCCCGGTTCCCTTGTAGTGAATAACTTAACATTTACACATTAATTTCCTATTTGCCCTGTTAGATTAAAAAAAGACCCTAATAAAATCTATTTGCATAATGTGTAATTTTGATCAGTTTGGTTACAAAAAATTACATAATTTCTGAATATTTCGAGTATTAAATAGTCTTAATAAAAAATATATTTTTTAAATTTTTAAATAATGACTAAATATTTATTTTTTATTTTATTTATTAATTAATTTTTTATATATTATTTAATTTTAAAATTTATTTTTACTTTTATAAATTATTATTTTATTATTTATTATTTATTTTATTTTTATAACTCTTTCATCACTAATTTGAAACTGTATCAATGGTGACTTTAATTCTAGTTTGATATATTTTATAAATATGATCACGAATTTGATGTAAGAACAACTTCAACTAATTTAATTTCTCAAGGTCAAGTATTGTATCTACTTAATATACTAAAATTGGATTTTCTTCAGCTACTAAAGGTGACGTATCGACCTCTCATACCTCCATTTTCCTTCCAAAACGAATAAAATTTTTTTCTATTCTAAATTATTTTATTGTAATTATATTATAATTAATACTAAATGAAAAATATATAATAATACTAATTTAGTAACATATCTTCATTATAATTATATCAAATCAATATTTAATGCACTATTAAACTACTTATCAATTATCAATTAAAAATACTTTAATAATTTTAATGATAATAATAATATCAATAATAGTAATAATAATAATAATAAAAAATCTTTGTTACCCGATTCACGTATATCAAATAATTTTTCTAAATTATTTTATAAAAAAGTATCTTTAATATAATTATATTGTAATTAATATTTAATAAATAATATATAATTATACTAATTTAGAAACATATCTTCATTATAACTGTATCAAATCAGAATTTAATGCATTATTAAAAAATTACCTTAATAATAGGTAATTTACATATTTATTTTTATTTTACTAAAGTCTATATATAGTGTTTTTCTGTGGTATATGAATCTAAATTTGAGAGTCAATTCATAATTTTATATTTAGTGTTTTTTTTACTACTTCATAGAATAAGAATGTATTCTTCGTTTTTTATTGAAGTTGATCATTTTAAAGTACAATTTATAATTTTTTATAATATTTTTCATATACTCATTCTATTATATTATTCTTTTAATAATTTTTTATTTGTTGTTACTCTAAGTTATTCTTATCGTCTAATGTTCCAATTCGATTGTCTTTTACCACAATCATTTACAATGCATCACATCCATGAAATACCTCATCGAGTTGTCTTCACTGATTCGGGTTCCAACTACATGGATGTAAGCGTTCAAAGAAGATGCAATAGTCTCTACTTTAGCGAAGAATGGTTGGATCTACTCACCTATTATGACCAATCCAATGGAATGTGGTTAAAGTTAGATTTCTTAGGAGGAGCTCGATTTTTGATTGAGGAATTGCATCCACAGAACTTTATAGGGCAAGTTCAAGTTCCATCCCCTCCATGCTTTTTACGTCTGCCCGAAAATCTTCGAAGTGGAGCACATAATGAAATTGAATTCCCTCAGTTTCAGTTTAGTTTTACTAAATTCGTGACAAATTCAAATATGCAATTTCAACGATTGGTAATATATTTAAATTTTTTTAGTTTAAGTTGTTCATTATTAGAATAATTTTTTAACATATTTTGATTTTTTTCAGAAATTACCAGCTTTCTTTTGCATGCATGCAATGCCATTTAAGGGAATAAGAGTTAGTTTGGTTTCTCGGTGTGACAATTCTATATCTTACCGCATTGCATGGATAGCGGATGATGAAGCTTATCTAACAAGAGGATGGTCTAATTTTGCACGAATTCTAAATATTGAAACTTACGATGTTATTTCAGTTGGTTGTCGTTACAATAATGATTCTATACTATACGTGACTAAGGACTAGAATAGGTTCAATATTGTTTAGGTAATTTGGTTTTACTATTAGTATTTAATTAAATTATAATTATAGAATTTTAAATTATTGCCTCAATTTATATATTACGATTATTTTTTTTGTGGATTTACTATTTTTAAATAATTTAATAAAATGAAGTAGTGTCAGATATTATTAAGTTTATTTTATCTTTTATTTCTTTATTTGTATTTTCATTATATTTGACAAAAAATGAACCTACACGTATATTAAATCGTTGACCTAAAGACAATTTATTTACCAATAAAAACATATTTTATTTATAATTGGAATAAAATTTATTTGCCAATAATCGGTGATTATAACAATATAAAAATGCTTCATATACAGCAATAATATTATGCATATTTATATATCTCCTCTTTTATCTTTTTTTTTTTTCAAAATTTTGGCATATAATTAATGTAGACAATATATAATATTAAACTGTTTTGTTATGCATATATATGAATTTATATAATAACCCGTATAATTTATACGTATGGCATAGTACATATGTCAAAAAAGATTCCATAATTTTGAAAACCATTGTTTTGTTATATGGAATTGAAATTGAAATTAAATAATTTCTATTTATATAATTTTTTTTATTAGTATCAAGTATTCCATTAAAATTCATATCGTTTGTAATTATTAGTGTGAGTGTATATATATATATAAGTCGTAATAGTCAATTGTTTCAATTATTTTGACGTTAATGCTCTTGCGAATGAATTAAGTGGGTATTTAAAAAGGCTAACTAATGAGTAGAAATTTGCATACGATCAAATAATTGGTGCTGTTAGCGGTAATATGGGTGGACTTTTCTTCTTATACGGTCAAGGTGGTTGTGGAAAAACATTCTTATGGTCAACTATATCATGCTCAATTAGATCTAAAGGAGGTATAGTTTTAAATGTTGCTTCGAGTGGGATTGCTGCACTTTTGTTGCCTAATGGAAGAACTGCACATTCAAGGTTTAAAATTCCTTTGGCCATAAATGAGGATTTTTTGTGTAGCATTAAATAGGGAAGTTCTCTTGCAAGGTTAATATCCAAGGCCAAATTAATCATATGGGATGAAGCTCCAATGATAAGTAAGTATTGTTACGAAGCTTTAGACAAATGCCTCAGAGACATCTTAAGGTGCTCAAATTCGTATAATACTCATTTGCCATTTGGAGGTAAAGTTGTTATTCTTGGAGGATATTTTAGACAAATTTTACCAGTGATTCCCAGAGACTCAAGGCAAGATATAATTCAGTCTTCTATTAATTCTTCATATTTGTGGCATAACTGTAAGATTTTGAAACTTACAAAAAATATGAGATTGTCACTAGATGAAAACAACAACATACAAGAACTCAAAAATTTTGCAGAATGGCTACTCAAAATTGGTGATGGTTTGGCTGGTGATACAATAGATGGTGAATCGATCGTTCATATACCATCTGACATTTTGATTAAAAACTCTGAGACAGCTTTGGATGACCTCATTGATTTCGTATATCTAGATATGTTATCCAATTTATCCGTTGAAAATTATTTCAAGGATAGAGCAATTCTTGCACCAACTTTGGATTGTGTCACTGATGTCAACAACAAGATGACTGTAGAATTACCTGGACAAGAAAGAGTCTACTTAAGTTTAGACTCTGTGCGTGCTGAAGAGGGAAATATGGAATTTGAGTTAGATGCTTTTTCGCCAGAGATTCTAAATGGAATAAATTGTTCAGGTCTACCACTACACAAGTTAGTTCTGAAGGTTGGCGCTCCTGTTATGTTGCTGCGGAATATAGACCAAACTAATGGTTTGTGCAATGGAACGAGGATGCAAGTTAGAAGAATGGAAAATCATGTAATAGAATGCAAGACTTTAACTGGTAACAAAGCTGGAAGTATTGTTCTTATCCCAAGACTGAATCTAATTCCAAATAATGAAACATTGCTGGTCAGGTTTCAAAGAAGACAATTCCCAATTATCATGTCATTTGCAATGACAATAAATAAGTCCCAGGGACAAACTCTATCGAAAGTTGGAATTTACCTTCTGAGGCCAGTTTTCATCCATGGTCAATTGTATGTTGCGTTATCAAGGGTAACGAGTAAAGATGGTCTGCGAGTGCTATTGCAAGATCATGGACACTTGAAAGATAACTGCACGATGAATGTGGTATATAGAGAAATTTTTGAGAGCCTATAATAAAAAGGTAATAACAAAATGTCTTACTAAATCTATTTATTTATTAAAATTTATTACTATCACTTAAAAAAATTTAGAAATTCTAGAAACTAATAGATGAATTCTTATTATACATTAATAGTTTGAGAATATTAAAATTATCATTAAAATTTGTATAATTTTATTCTCTTGACAAACAATTTTATAATTACGTTAATCATATAATTTTATATACAAACATTGATACAATGTTGTTTCATATATATATTTTGCAGGTATCAAATGATAGCATTGAATTGTTATTCAGTAGGTTTAAATTATTTATTGTTTATTACAAAATTTTCTGCATTAGGATTCTCTATTAATTTGTTCTTCATTTTGAGCTGATTTTGATATTTTCTTACTTCACAGTAAACCAATATATAAAACTTTGTTAGTAGATTCAAGTATTACTAGATTATTTATAGTCATATTGAGTATATATGTCTGATTTATTGAAAAAAGTAGATTAAATAACTATTTTATAGTTAATACAATTAACGCTATATTAAGAAAAGAAAAACAACGCATACAAGTTATTCTTTTATTAATTAAATTATTATAATTAAAATAAAATTTAACATAACAACTTAAAATTATAATTTCAATCTTATCACGTACATGACACAGGTGATTAAACTTGTTGTAAAATTAAGATCCAATCTTTATTATTATTTCGAATTGAATTGTTATTGAAAGAAGAAAGAGAAGCAATGTAAATCATTTGAGAAGAATTTGTATAATAAATTATATGTTCGATTTGTTTGATAGCGTAAACAATCGAAAAAGCATATTTGTTGTTAATACAATCGATTAGACAAATCTTTTAATTAATCAATTAGTTGTTTGTATACAAAAAATAGATTCTAAAGATATATAATCAATTATTTTCTTTAGCCAATCAGTTAGATCCCTCAACCAATCAATTAGATAGATAATAAAAGCGATTAACTAAAAAAAATTACTAGAATTTTTTTTCTTTTGCTCATAAAACAATCGATTATTGTACCAAAAAAAAAAGAATTTTCATTCACTAACCAATCAATTATTTGAATGAAAAAATTGATTGTTTTATACAAGTCGTAAAAAAAAAAAAGAATTTTCATTCGTTAGCCAATTGATTGTTTGAATAAAAAAGTCGATTATTTTCTACAAATTACAATTTTTTATTATAAAAAACACATATCTAACAATTGATAAATAATAATCAGGATCGCTACAACAAATGGATAATCACAACAAATCATAAATAATTATAATTATAGAATTGGACAATTAAAAAAGAGATTGATAATATTACTAAATTAAAATTATTTTTAATAATTTAAAAAAAGTTTTAAATGTTCCAAAAATAATAATGTTCTAGTTATTTTAACCATTGATCTAAATTATAAAAATTATATATAATATATTAATTAAAATCAACGATTAAAATAAAATAAGTGAAACATCGATATTTTTAATACACTTAAATTTTTTTCAATAGTTTAAATATTTAAGAACTATCAATTTTTCTGTAAAAATACTTGTCTATATAGTCTATTCTGACATTGATGAGAGCCTTCATATGTTTTGTAAAAAGTTCCTTGATTTTGCCAACATGACTACTGTTTCAAGCTCTGCAAGACTTTTACTTTACTTTTACTGCCCCAAAAATATCAATGTTCCCTGTTGGTTGTTGGTACAAAATAAAATGTGAAATGACAGTTTCTGCTTGGTCAGTAAAATATTACTATTACACATGTTTTTGGTGAATTCCAGGGTGGACTTGATTTTTTGTTTGGGCTAGTGTCTCACGTACTAAATTATTGTTTTTTTAGCTGCGTTTGTTTATAGAAGTAAAATATTAAGACAGCAATAAAGAGATATAAAATTATATAAAATATTGAAATAAAAATAAAAAGATATAAAATTATATTTAATAGATAAAATATAGATAAAAATATTATATTTAAAAATATTAAATTAATATATTTTATAAATTTATTATTAAATAGAATACAAAACAATAAAATTTTATATCTCTATTTTTTATATCTTAATTTTAATATTTTATTTTATCCTATTCTCAAAAATAAATATAGCCTCACTTCTTGCATGCTCTGTCTCTTTTTTTGGTTTTTATTTCTATGCAAATTAGACATGTTCCATTTTACTAACCCCTTTTAGTAGATATTAAACATTTAAGGTATAATTTTGAAATGTTAGGTATTTACACCAAAGCTATTTACAATATTAAGGTTAAATTATGTTAAAGATATATATTCAAGCAACAAAATACGGTTTTAGTTTGTATATATCAAAGGTGTGAGGGTAAGGAACATTTATTGATATATGTATCAAATAGGGTTCTGTCTACTTCTACTACATTGGAATTTCTTTTAACTGGGTGCTGTTTTGCTTATTTTATGATTTAAAGGGGTCACATTAGAAATATATAAAAGATGACTGTCAACAAAAAACTGTATAAACATTTTAAAACTTTGCTGCAGCAAGAAAAAGATTCCAGGTTCATGACGAACAGATAATTTTTTAACCATATTATATTACAGGTCCAAATATCTATATATATAAACACTACCAATACTACTTTTGTTTTATTTATCAACTGAAATAAGGACGACCTTGCCTTAATATTACTACCAATAGTACTTTTATAAGTCTGATTTTCCTTCGGAGTACATTTCCTTAAACATTTCCGAAATTAGGGACCTAAAGCTCATAGATAATAGATAAAGTGTATTTATTATTGTTGTACCTTGGTTGCATGTATAATTTATTTAAGCTACCCAGTTAAATTCAATATGTTGTTTGTAATTATTTTTACATTATTTATCAAGTCTATTACTAAATGAACTTGACTTAATTTTAAAAAATAGTTAAATTTAAGATACATCAAAGACATTTTGTTATTATTAATATAGTCCATCAGAAAAATCCAATCCAATTTAAGCAGCAGTAAAACCGTCAATAAAAATAAATATATAGCGACGATTATGTTGTCCGTAATAATTGCGTTGCAAAAAAATTTATTATTTAAAAATATTTTAGTTATTAATAAAAAATATTTTTTAATAAAAAATAAAATTTAGATTTACTGTTGTCGTAGCTGTGATCTTTTGGTACCTGATATATATTATCGAATAAAAATTTATAAAACACGACACTTAACCAAATTTCTAATATAAATTATAAAAATTACATTATTCGAAACGTATTAAATAATAAAATATATTATTCATACACAAACAAGTGATCAACAGTACGAATAATGTAGACTTACGGAATACACTACTTATAATAACCATCTAGGCCGTCTTCACCATGATTAAAATCCTCCAAGTCCTCCTAGTGCTCATTGGCAGAGAGTCTGCTGTTGGCTAGAGGTGATTATTGCACTGGAGGATGCATAGGACATGGAGAAGGTGGAGAGGATGCAAGTTTCCAAAAATTTGTTTAAACTCTCTACAAACGACGGTTTCACACTATAAGAAAACGGTGAATACTATCCAATTTATTGTTGGACGTTACTGTCAGATTTAATGTCAGATTTTTTAACGGTTATGATTGAAAATTTGTCTGACAGTAATCAATAGTGCTGAAACTTTCTATCATTTGTGCCACATTTAGCGTCGGATTTTACGGCAAAATTTTTTGACCGTAAAAAGATTTAGTGTAACGCTGCGTATAGACGATGAACAATTTATCATTGGATTTTTTCACCAATAAATCTGACGGTAAAATTGGGATAAAATTTAAACACAAAACCCTTCCTTTTCATTTCTACGAACTCTTCTCTTTCTTCTCTTTTTTTTCTTCTCATTTGTCTTATCTCTCTGAAGCTGCCACCGTTGCCACGCCATCACCACTGCCACCGCTGCACATCATCCTCATTGTTGCTGGAGTTGTCGTCGTCGCCACTGTTAGTGTCTGTTTCCGTCAAAGGAAGTAACTTTGTCGCCGTCATTGTCACCTCCTAACACCACCATGCTTCTACCATCATACATTCACCATCAAAGATCTTTTTTTAATAGTTTTTTCTTTTATTTTTTCAGATTTTTTTGTAAGTTTAAAATTTTGTTAGGTATTTTATTAAATTTTTATTAAAGTTGTTTAATAAAGTGTGTGATTAGAATTTATTATGATAATTTAGTGTAAATAGAAATTAAATAATATTAAAGTAAGTTAGATAGAGTAAAATTAGGATTGCTTGAGTTGTTTGAAGATTAGGGTTTGTTATTATATCGTTTACTTTTGGTATGTGATGTGGTATAAATATCGGTTAGAAAATTATCAAAGGATTTTTCTCAATTCAATGTCGCAAAGTATAGTCCCAACCGATGGGATACCCCAAATCAAAGTTTAAAAGATGATGTCACAACAATCAAATCAATAACCGAGAATAGAATTCCAGATCGTCTTCTCTAGGACTTGCATCATGATATACATCATTGGTTAAGAATTTTGGGATTTTGAGTGAGTGCAGAAAAAGTAAAATGACCAAGAATTAAGGGCAATGAATAACTAATAACTAAATTAAAGCAATTAAAGTATCCATCCAACTATCAACTAACTAACAAGCAAGCAATAAAAGGATAGCAAGAACAATAGCATATAACCAAAGGCAAGGAATAGCTAAGAGATATAGGGACCAAAGTTAACAAGAGAAATGACAATCAATCAATATAAAGGTCTTGGCTAAGGGAGAGAATTGGAGTTTCTATCCTTATTATCATTACCAATTATGATAGGAATTGTCTATTGCTTCCACTTAGTTATCCTCTAGTAAATGAAGGAAAGTCAAGTGGATACAATTAACTTGATTTCACAAATCTTAATCAACTCCTAGTGAAAGATTAGCTTTAGTAAAGTTAAAGCTAACAAGCCACTTCCAATACCCAATCAACCATAAGCTTTGATAATTTAAGAGTTTTCAATACTCAACCCCAAAGCCAAGAGTAAAAATCTACTTCATAATCATAAGAGGCATTTTTACAAACACCTTATGTGCACTAAAAGAAAACGTTATAAAATTGAGAAACAAATCCAAATCAAATCTACCAACTAATAATAATTTCTAATAACAAACCAAATAACAACAATGAACATGAAAGAAAACTCAATGCATTAATAAAAAGTAATTCCAACAAGATCCAAATTCAAAACTCACAATTACTAAAGTTGAAAGAGTGCTAAGTAAAATTAAGGAGTAAAAACTACAATTAAAGCAACAAGAACTGAAATTAACAAGGATCTAATAAGAATTCAAGTAAAAATGGACAAAGAACACCAAACCCTAGAGAAAAGAGTTTCTCCCTCTAGAATTTAAAACTATGTAAAAACTAGATTAATGGAATGTATGTCCGTTCATCCTTCACTCCCAGCCTCTAATCTGCAGAATAGATTTGAAACTGGGCCAGCCAGAGTCTGAAATCACCCCTAGCATGTTTCCTTTAGTGAGGCATGTGACACTTGTCATGCATACGCATCAGCCACATGTACGTGTCGGTCGACTGTTGCACCTTGTCACGCGTACGTGTCAGCCACGGGTACGCGTCGGTACCAGCTCCTCAATTCTTCTATTTCTTGTATTCCTTCCACTTTTGCATATTTTTTTTCCTTCCTCTAAGTCATTCCTGCCCTATAAATTTTGAAATCACTTAACACACGCATCACGGCATCAAATGACAATAAGAGAGGATTAAGAATTAGCATTTTTGTGGCTAAAGAAGCATGTTTTGAACTATGAAGCATAATTAAGAAGAAATCTTAAAAACATACAATTCATATGAATAAGCGTGACAAAAATTGACAAAATCCACTCAATTCAATCCAAAATAAACACTAAAATTGTGATTTATCAGTATAAAATTTGTAAACTTGGTGAAATTAGAACTAGGTTTTAATTAATTGCAGTATTAAATTATATTTATTCCTTTCAAATTACTTTTTTAATTAGTTTTACCTTGTGAATTTAATAAGTTATTTTTTAATTAGGACGGTGCAATTTTCTCTAAGATCAATTGGAGTTCGCATTTTTATAGTTTATGCAGTCATATTCTAGGTTAGTTTTCTATCTCTGAGTATAATGAATTGTTTAAGTTTTATGTTGAACTTAATGTTTTTAGGATAGAGTTTTAGGACGGAAGTGGAAAAATGTTTCATAGTAGCACCTTCTCAATCCCTTTGTTTGCTGAAAAATTATGGAATAATAAGGGGTTGTGTATTAGAACGGCTATGATTTATTATTTTATTGAATGTGTGTTTGTTCTTATTTATGCAAAAGTCATAAATTTATTTGGTGCATGTCCCTAAATTAAGTAGAAATGCTGCCAAATTTTTGTTTAAACTGTTTGAAACATATTTGGTTTGTAAATAAATGATAATTGGACTTAGTGGAAGATTCTAATTATAGAAGAAACTTTTCTAAAATTTTTAAAAATTATAATAAGTTGTATTATTGGTTCAATTCTAAGGTGTATGTGGTAAAATAATTTCAAGTCATCGTCTGTGGATAGATGTATGATAGGGATAGCAGTGGACAGAGTGGATTAAAACCTGAATTTTTTGAGAGGGTTAACAAGTTTTTGCATATGTCTTTAACATGGAACCGTTTAGGACCCAAAGATAACACTGCACCTCTATCGTAATGGGCTCAAGGATGGATATTGGATGTAGATGAAAAATGAAGAAATGGGTAAGCAGGTTAATTGGTCTGCCACGAGTTCCAATAGGCCTGTGGGTTGATCAATGGGAGTTGGGATGGTTAGAGAACTAAATATGAAAGAAATGAATTGAAAAGGTAACCAAGAGAGATACAACGAAATGGTGTTTAATGTCATTGGTGTTACCAATATGGAAGATGCTCAACAAGAGCCTAACCCGAAGGTAAAGAGATTTTATCATCTATTAGAATTTATTGCGAAATCTTTGTTCGATGGGTTCATTCGAAACTGTCTGCTTGTATTAGAATGATGAATATTAAATCTGATTCAAATCATATCTAAGAGTCTTTTGATCAGCGGTTCACCCTTTGCAACAAATTAGTACCTGTTGGAAACTCGCATCCTCCGGAGTCACTACAAAGCAAAGAAGTTAGTTTCGAAATTAGAGTCAAATTCGGTAAAATCAATTGTTACTTGAATGATTGTATGCTGTATTACAAGACTGACGTAGACCTAATTGCTTGTAGATTTTGTGATGCACTGAGATTTTAAGCCGAAAGAGAACGAATTTGTAAACAACAAGAAAAAAGAATTCCAAACAAATGATGCATTACATGCCTCCAATCCCAAGGCTAAAATAGTTGTATGTATCGATAAGTTCTTCCCCTCATTACTTGATCAAATCCTCTATTTAAATAGTGTCAATCGCACATCTAAAATCAATTTTGAGCCATTTGCGTAATCACCTACTTATATTTTGCCAAAAAGTATTTGCTATTTAATTTATATTACGTTACTCTAAACTCTTTTTTTAAATTTCACCAGAGTTTTTTCTATAATTAAGACCCTCAATTTAGGGTAAAATAAATACAGCTCAATATTACACAATTGTCCTAAATGAAGAATGGTATATGCGTGTCCGAATTTAGATTCAATTCTATGTAAATCGAATTAACTTGATTCGATTTACTACTTTTGTAGCACACACATGCATAAGTTAATTGTTTATTTATTTTATATCAACTTTAAAACATAAATGTCAATTAAAAAATACTTTCAATGCAATTTGGATTCAAATAAAAAAAATCAAAACGAATAAGAATAGAAATATAATTTTTCTATTTTAGTTCAAATTCTAGAAAATTTATATTTTTATAAACTTATAAATGTAAAATAGAATATTAAACGATTCCTAAAAATATATTAAAAACATTATTTGACTCTTTAGCATCTAAAAAATCATTATCAGGATTTTTTACGTTAAAAAAATTAATATAAAGTATAATCCTCTAAAGTGACATAGGAGTTAAAATTTGAATTTTTTTTAAAGTTAAATAACAAATAATTATATATATATAATGACCAACTATATTTATACGACATGTAATTTGAGAAATAATTAAAATACTATATTAATTAAATTATCATTTAATTTATGAAAATAACTATATAAAAATTAATGATTTTATATATACTCTAAAAAATTTAAAGCATAAGTTTTATATGTATATGGTGCAAAAGTAATAAATTGAATAAACTAAATTTAATTTATATTAAAAAATTATAAATTAAATTTAATTAATTTGATTTATATAAATTTATTTTAAAATATATATGTAAGTTAATTCGCTTTAAGATATTAGTGTAATTTTGATCCTCAAATAATTTAATTATGTGAATTATCCAATATATATCTTTTGCGAGCTATTAAATTGCCAGAAATTTTATTTAAGATGATGGTGCACAGGGTTTATCACCTTAGAATGGTGATTAGCGGTACTTTATCCCATTATTAGCTTTGGTGAAATCGGAGGTATCCATTTTTTAGTTGGCTAAATAATATTGTGTATAAATTGCACACAATAATTTTTTTATTATTTATTTTTTTTAGAAAGAATTAGAAAATTGTATCCTACAATTTCTATTTTTTAATTTTTTATTAAAAATAAAAAATTATACCCTAAGATTTATGCTTTTTAAAAATAAAAAATTTTAAAATTAAAATCGAATCCGTATTAAAAAATTAAAAAATTTTAGAATGCTTTTTGACATTCTGATTTTACATTTTACAAAATTAAAAATAAAAAAAATTTACGATATTAAAATTGGACGTTTCTATTTTGTTTTTTTTTCCAAACGATCTCCATATTTTGTTTAAAAAGCAAAAATACATTATACCTGAAAATATTACTTTCTAAACCCGTATTTTTTTTTTTTGGTTTTTGCAATTGATAGGGGTGGATTATTAAAATATGTTTATTATTTCACTGCAACACTAGTGGCTAAGCAGAAAAGACACTGTATGAACTTATATTAAAAGTGAAGCTATGTTTAGTGAATTAATAATATATAATAATAAACCTTTAATTTTCATGTTTAATTAATTTAATTACCCAAAACTTTTCCAAAAAGAAGCAAAATATGCTGGCGCCGATGCAGAATACTGTTCAAAGTAGTGCACCTTATGAATTGAATATTGACAAAAGCAAACACAGACAAAGTCTGAAAGTGATGCACTTTCAAGTCATGCCAAGGGTAATACTGAAACTGTAAAATAAAATATTGGTTCACTAAGATTAATAGATTTTCTCATCGATCGATAAGACTTTTTTCTCAACAAAAAATTGTTTTTCACTGCCACTAATGTCTGGATGTTATAGATCTATTGATTGATGGGAGCAACTTATTCTCAAAGGCATCTAACTGACATTGGGGAGAAAAAAAAGTGCTGCCATAATTAAGATTTCATCAGATTTTTTTAATTATTATTTCTAATAATTTGATTAATTTCATTGGATATTTCACTATTTATTGTGCCATTTTATCTTCATGACCAATCCTCGTTTTAAAACGTTGCTTTTATAGTTTTATTAACTATTCTTCTGATGATATCTTTTTCTAGTAATTTATTCTAGAAATTCTATATAGTAATTAATGTAAGTAATCTTAGTGAGAAATCAAAATAAAAATTTGAATTAAAGTTACATATAATCGAAATGAAAAATTATGAGTGCAATTAAAGAATTAATTTTTTTTCAATTAATATCAATCAATATATTTTTTTAGGTATTTCTGCTTTATTGTTGATTGAATCTTAAATATTAAATTTTAATTTTTAAATTATAAATTCTAATCCTAAATTCCAAATATCCTGAAAAAATAAGAATTAAAAAATTATTCTTCAATAAAATGTTGACTAATGTCAACTACTTAAAAGTTAGTTTTTTATATTTTTTTAAAAAAATATTTCCAAGGCCACGTTAATTATTTTTTATATGATGGATGAAATGGTGTAATACGTTGATATGAATTAAAATTGGTGTATTTCACAAGTGTGATGTATAATATAAATCGTTACTTACGATTTGCATAATAAAAAAAATCGTTATTCACGATTTCATAAATCACATTTTTTTTAATTAAAAAATTAAAATCGTGACTCACGATTTCTTATTTTTTTGTCTTATCTGAAATCGTAACTCACGATTTCTGTTAACTTTTTTTAATTTTTTGTCTTATTTAAAATCGTTACTAACGATTTTTTTTATCCCATATCACTGTATTACACCAAAATATCATAATATTAATGGAAAAACACCAATAACAACACAATATAAAAAAAGAAAAAGTCTAGGGGGCCAGCAGTTTTATTGAATTTTGGCCCGCATGTAACCAGTAGAAAAAGATGAGCCATTGGATGAAATCTCACACCAATCTCACACCATCAAATCATCATTGATGGCTAGTTAATGGCTAACAATCACAAAAATTAGCCCCAAGGCCATGTGTGAGTATTTATTTATTCTTTAAGAAAAAATGAATAAAAAAAAATTGTGCAGACGCTTAAGAAGAAAATTGTTTTCCAAAGCGTGTGGAGATAAAAAGCGTAAATCCCTTTTCATATGGAGAGATTCTTGTGGCTAATGATAGAAAGTGAAAGGAGCAAAAAAGCATATTATTTAACGTTTCATTGTGCCTAAAAGCCATCTAGTTCAAATCAAAAAAGGGAAATTCGTTTGAGTAATACATTTCTATAGTTTTATTATTCTTACCACTAATAACAAGTATATGGTACCTCTGACCCCAGAAAATGACTAGCACAAAAATATGTAGAGTAAAAATTTTCTTACTATTATTAGAAGGAACCTTCTTTATAAGTTATAAGCTCTATGCATTTTAATACTTATAGGCATGCATGTATACGCATAATTTTCTTAGAAACTGCGTCCCCTTTTGTATTTATCGATGGACACTTTGCTTAGTGAGGTAAAAATGTATATTAGACATTGAAATCTACACTCTACAATATAATTGTTGGTTTCTATACCATAAAATACTTTTAGTTATGCTCATTCATTCATAACAAAACTATATAGATATAATTTACCGAAAAGAGTTATAGATGCATGTCCTTCTTATTATGCAATGTTCATGGTATTTTTGTGATATTAAATTGTTATTTGCCAAGGGAACTTTAATTTCAGACTTGCCCTGAAGATTTTTTCTCCCCCCCTTTGACTCTCTATCTTTGCTAAGATTATTGCATTAAATTTGGATATTTAGAAGGGTAAGAGGCTTGTCTATATTTTGCGTTTTTGTGCTTCGTTTCTGATTTTCCTAATAACCAAAATATATAAGAACAAAATATGATTATTATGATAAGATTCTTAAATCAATCACCTTTCATTTTCTTTGTTAACCTTGTTGGGCATGTCTCAATTTCTTTATTTTGAGCCTAGCTGCCTAACCAGATTCCTTATGCATAAATGACTTTTTTATTTTTCTTTTTATTTTTGTGTTAGGTTCTGGTGATAAATCAATTGCTGGGATATGTAGGGATTATGTGTAGTTGGAATTTATAAACAGAAGGGCCCATTTGTACTAAAATAAAAGGAAACTTCCCAAGATATCACCTGTCTTGCTTTTAATTGATGATGATACTGATCTTGATGAGAATCAAGTGTGAAAAAAATGAATTGGGGCAATTTAATTTCTGTTTTTCTTTTTCTGATATTTTCGTCCTAGAATTTTAGAGAAATATATAAATAATAAAAAATAAATTTATCTCTTGTTTTTCACATTTTCTATCATAAAATATTATAAAATGCAAAAATAAAATAAAACAAAACAAGAAACGTTAACATTAAGCACAAAAAAAAATGCATGAAATAAGCCACAAATGCTGAAGAAAGACGTGGTGTGATCTGCTTCCTTCTTTTCTTGTTCGTAAAGTTTAGTATAAAAACTGAAAGAGTACTATGATTTTTGGGGACATTTAAAAGAAAATCATGCTTAACCTTCTTTCAACGCGTCTTGGTTCTCACTTGGTGACAGATATAGGTTAAACACACAATTTCATTTTTTATTTTGGTAATTAAAGAAAGATTTTGGAAAAAAAAATTATAAACTCCATTCCAAGAGAGATAAGTTAAACCCAGAAGTCACAATTTCAACTTGCTTTGAAAAATAAATTCTAAAATCTTAAATAGGTCAACGAGGCAAAACTCCTAATCACTTGATCTGACATATATACACAAGACTTTGACATATGATTCATCATCACCTATAAGCTAAGGTTCTGAATTCTTTTATGGTTTTGAAGTCAAATACATTAGGAAGGTAGATAGTTAGTAAGGATTAATATCAATAAAATGACATAAACAATTAGATCAAAGGATATATAATTAATCTTGTGTCGGTTTCAATAACTGAAAATTTATACAATAATGAGAATACTTGGTATTTTACAATAACGTATTCATGTATTAATAAAAACACCAAAAAAGAAAAAAAAAACTTGGATGAACAAATACATATGATCATCTCCTTCCTATTATCCTTCTTGTAAACAAAGTTTCATTATAATTTGAAGCAAATCTCTCCATGAGATTTCTCAACTGAAACTTGTTTAGTTTAAAAAATAAACAGAAGCATAGCATGCATCTAACCATAGATGCGAAAAAAAGAAAAATAAATAAAAAAACAAGTAATATTTGTTGTCAATCTCCCCCTGAAACCTTCCTGAGAATAGGCATGCTACGATGATATGATAGCATACACTAAGATAGTGATTGAAAAACCATTTTAGTACTTCCGAGAACCCAAGCTGAAAAACCCATGCCTTTTTTTCTTTCTATTTCCCTTCACACCCAAAAACACCTTCCTTCTGTGATTTTTTCTGATCATACAGCACAACCCAAACCTCTGGCTTCAGATCCTTTCATGATTCTTAGCCTCTTACACGAAGTCACAAACATGTCCCAAGGAACATCTCCAACTAGCATCCAGTCACCATCCTTGTCTTCATATGTTGGTGCATAATCAGATCCCTTATACCCTTCCTTTTCAGAGTACTCACCTGAAAAAACCAAAACCAAAACCTTTAATTTTTACAATAAAAAGGTAAAAAAGATTTAACCTTTTGGGTTTAAACTTTGATGGGTTTTAGTTGTAGTTGCTGTAGTTGTACTGCTACTCACCTATAGTCAACTTGAACATGTTTTCAAGGGCTTTGAGGAGTTGTGGATAGCCTCCATAGATCTTCAAATCAATCTTTCTGAGGTAAGGTGCTCCATCCATGCTCACCTTCACATAGATCCCACCTGCAGCCTCAGATTGTTCCTGAAGGCTGTTCTTCCTGTATGATCTAATTGGTGGCCACCCCACTATCTTTGCCCTGCACCCATCATCATCCATTTAATTAGTTACTAATACTAGCTCAGAAATCTCAGAGTCAAACTATCAAACAGGTTGCATGCATGAGAAAAGAAAAGAAAGAAAAGAAACTTACTTGGAAGGAGGGGGTGCAGCATCATCATCAGTGTTCTTAGCAATATTAGAGCACTTAGATCCACAGTCCTGAGCAGGAGAAGTTTCTTCATGAGGCAATTGCAATGGCCTCTTGTTTGATGAAGATGATGCTGATGATTTTTCTTGATCAATAATAGGAACATTCTGTTGAAGATGAGTCCCTGGCAAACCCAATGTGAGTTCTGTTGCCTTAAGGTTCTTGATATCATTCTCATATGCGGATGCTGATGTTGCCATCTTCACAAGAATGAGATTATGAGATGTGATGCAAATGAAAGAGGTTTTGTTTTATAGAGGTAGCTAAGGTAATGCGTTGTTATGAAGAGAGAGAATAAGGCGTTGTTTGGATGGATGCATGAATTAAGGACAAAGACAAGGGAAGAGGTGTCGGTAGAAGGAGCAGCAACTTAAAAGCAACATGTCCCTACATTTTCAGGACAAGGTTGGGACACACGTTTATGTGATGGATGGATAGAATTGACGGTCAAGATGTGGTTTGGGAGATAAATCAGGAGCGTTGGCTTTAAGGAAAGTGGGGAAGGGAACATGCCCATGTGAATGGTAGGCCATCCCATCCTTCGCATCTGCCTCTTCTCCTTTTTATTTTTATTGCTCTTCTGGGGCCCTCTTTGCCATGTGATATAAACTACTACCTCGCACACCACACCATACCATGCCATACCATCCTCAACCATTTACCCTAAAGAATAAACAAAACACCATTCTTTCCAAGGGAAAAAAGAAACAAAGGAACTTGTATATCAACTCGGCTAGTAAGTAGTGACCAATAAGAAATGCAACCAACTTAAACTAATTCTTATTTAGATTGCATCTCAAGACCTAAAAAAAAAAGAATTGTAAATTTTTTTTAGTAATGAGATGTTTTATTTTGTAAATATTATATTTTTTTTGCTTATTAGATTTGTGGATTAAAAATTCATTCTCAAAAAATTGTAAATATTTTTTTTAATTGGATATTTCTTTCTCTGCATCTGTATTCTAAGTCTCAATAAATTTTTTATTAAAGGATAAAAAAACATCTATAATATACAAAAAAAATTCAAATTATATATAAAAAACATCCAAATTACATAAAAAATATCCAAATTACGTCGAAAAAAATTCAAATCACACTAAATTCATTCTCAAGGAGTTTGTGGATGTTTCTTTTTGTGTAATTAGATGTTTTTTTCTTTGTAAAATGATATTCACATTCTAAACCTCATTACATTTTTTAATAAAGGACGAAAAATATGCACAATAAACCAAAAAATTCCAATTATCAGGACGGAGCTAGACTAACTATTTAGAGGGCAATGTTTAATAATTTACTGAAAATATTTTATATTACTATTTCTAATGATAAAATTAAAAAAAAAACTAAATATATAATCGGGTAAAGTACTATTTTGGTCTCCTATGTTTGGGGTGAATTCTGTTTTAGTCCCCAACGTTTAAACTGTTCTATTTTAATAAAAAAAAAATTTGATTTGCATCAATCAGGTCCTGCCGTTAAGTGGGTGTCAAATTATTGACGCCGTGTCCGACGTGGCAAGGGAGAGGTGACAGTGGTTAATAGACGTGTAATCCTTTCCGCCTTTGGACAGAACGCATGCTTACCCTAACTCTTCTTCTTCTTCTTGTGAAGCACGAAACGCAAACGAGAAGCCACAAACCCTATCGATCGTCACTGAAGGCTTGCGATTCGCAACCAGAGAAGTGACATTGTCCTTCAGGAACGTTAAAGGTCCACAGCAGCAGTTAGTTTGAAACTCTTGCTCTCCGGAAGAAGATCGTATCAGGTATTCCGTTATCAAATCTTCTGAACCTATTTGGTTTTCATCTTAATGCATGTTGATATGTAATGATGTATGTTGATGTGTGATTGTTTTGTTTTATAGTTTCATATTCGTTTCTTGTTTTGTTTTTAAAGTTTTTATTTTGCCCTAGTGATTGTATTTATGCATTTCTGTTGTTGATCAATGTGAGAATTTTATGAAGTGTATTATGTTTGTGTAACAAATTGTTCGAAAAATGAGTTATTTTAGTGTCAAGATACACCATGGGGGAAGTTTGGGTTTGATGGTGAACCTTTACACTATGTGGGGGGTGAGATTTGATAGTAGACTACTGTGATGAAGATAGGTGGAGTAGGTTCGAGGCTATGGAGATAGTGCTTGAACAGGGATATGTGGTAGAGAATATCGCTGCAATGTGGTATAAGTCTCTGGAAGATGAAACAGATGTAGGGTTGAGGATGCTTCACACAGATAAGGATGCCATGGACATGGCTAGAATTGGAATGAGGGACAACATGGTGGAGATTTTTGTTGTTCACAAAGATGCTGCTACTACTAGGAAAGGCTGCACTATTGAAAAAGTTGAAGACATAGATGGTGGTGAGCCTGCTGCATCCACTGCAGACACTGTTGGGCCTGGTCCAATTATGTTGCACAAGGCCCAATCATTTGCTCAGGCCAAGGTGGGTAAGAAGCCCAAGGTGGTAACAGAAGCCCAAAATGATGTGTTGGAGGATGATAATAAATATAGGTCAGAGAGGTCAGATTTTTCGGGTGATGATGAATCTGAGGATGATAACTACCAGCCAGGAAATGATGATGAGGGGGACAGTGATGAACAATGGAGTGAAAATAGCTCTGAAAATAGTGATCTGGAGGTTGCATTTAATGATAGCGATGATGATCAGAATGGTGATGGGGGTTTGTATGATGTTGAAGTCACAACTACAATAGATCCCCAAAAGCTGAAATAGAGTGTTCCAATTGAGAGAGTACAAGGAGAGCAAAGTGGCAGTGTTAATAAGGGTAAGGAGCAAGTGGTGGCTGCTGGACTAAGGGATGAGGATGATGGGTATGAGAGTGAGGGGTTGTGGGATGTCCCTGTAAGTGATGATGAAGGAGATCCCTTGTTGAGGAGGTACCCGTTGTATAAGAGTTTGAAGAATATGAAGGAGTATAAATGGGAGGTTGGGACAATGTACGTAGATAGGAATGCTTTTAAGGAATGTGTAACGAGCTATGCTGTGCACAGTAGCAGAGGAATATGGTTCTCAAAGTGTGATAGCCATAGGTGCAAAGATGTTTGCAAAGAAGGTTGCAAGTGGTTTGCTTACTGCCATAAGATGAAGAGAGAGGATACATGGCAACCGACCAGCTGTTACAAAAAATACACATGCTCTAAGACAACCAAGATTGGTATAATGAGTTCTCAGTGGCTGAGTAAGGCTTTTATGAAGAAGATCTGTGAAAACCTGAAAATCAAGTTGAGAACTTTGATAAAGAAGGCTCATAGCAAGTGGAATGTGGATCTCACAATAACCAAAGCTGCCAGAGTGAAGCAGCAAGCCCTGCATAAAATTAATGGTACTTATGGAGAACAATATAGGAGGATTCATGACTATGCTGCGGAGTTACTGAGGTCAAATCCGGGTTTCACTGTTTAGATACAAGTGGAGAGACCTCCTGAATTTCAGTTAGAGACACCAATTCCTGGTACGGACATGAGACCACGATTTCAGAGGATCTATATCTGCTTGGATGCTTGTAAACAGAGTTTCATGGTGTGCAGATCCATGATCGGTCTTGATGGATGCTTCATCAAGACTCCATATGGGGGTCAACTTCTAACAGCCATTGGATGGAACCCCAATGATCAGATTTTGCCAATTGCCTATGCTGCTGTTGAAGCAGAGACGAAAGACTCGTGGAGATGGTTTTTTTTGAATTTGTGTGATGATTTGGGAGTTGATAAGATCAGATGGTGTACATTCATGAGCGACCAACAAAAGGTAACTCTCAACCTAAACTTGTATAATTAATTCTGTCTTTAATTTATGTTGTGCTATTATTGATTGGTGATGTTTTTAAATTCTGCTTCAAAGTGATTGATCCCTACATTTGATGAGTTGCTGCCTGGCATAGACCACAGGTTTTGTGTCAGGCACTTATATAGCAACTTCAGAAAAAGGTTCCCAGGTGTTCAACTAAAGATGATGATGTAGAAGGCTGCAAAGGCAACATATGTCCAGGAGTGGGAGAGGAGGATGAAGGAGATTCAGCTGGTTGATCAAGGAGCTTATAATCATCTCATGGAGATCCCTGCCAAGTATTGGAGCAAGTCCAGGTTTAATTATTTTCCTAGAGTTGATACACTTGTAAATAACATGTGTGAGTGTTTTAGCTCTGTTATTGTAGAGGCTAGAGAGAAACCCATTGTGTCTATGCTAGAAGATATTAGGGTTTATCTAATGAATAGGTGGGATGATAACAAACAAAGTATAGTTACATATGTTGGAGAAATTTTGCCAAAAATAAACAAGAAAATTGAAAGAGAGTTTGATAAGGGTGGGGAATGGTTGGCCATATATGCTGGTAGGGACAAATATGAAGTGTCTAGCAGTCAGGGTAATAGATCCAAGTTTGTTGTAGACTTAAACTTACATGAGTGCTCCTGTAGAAAGTTTTAACTAACAGGTTACCCTTGTGAGCATGCCATGAGTTGCATTAGGAAAATGTGTTTGGATGTTAAGAACTATGTGAACAAGTGTTATAGGAAAGAGACCTACGTGGACTACTATCAACATGTAATCTACCCAGTGAATGGACCAAATCTCTAGTCCCAGACTGAGAATGATGATGTGCTGCCACCAGTGTTTAAGAAACCAATAGGGCACCCAAAACTGAGCAGGAACAAGACTAGTGATGAGCCACGCAACAATGGACCACTGGCTAAGTTATCCAGGACTGGACAACAACAAAAATGTTCATTTTTTTTTTCACTTGGTCACAACAAAAAAACTTGCCTTAGAAAACGTAAGATGGAGGCCTCAGCAAAAAAGGTAAAGTTGTTGTCAATTTGAACACAATTCCTTATATGTGAATATTGATACTGTCCAATTAACTCAATTTGTTTTTACTGTTTATAGCATAATGCAACTCCACAAACCAAGAAAGGTGCTGGTATAACTAGGACTCCAAAACCCAGCAAGATCCCAGCCAAGACAACAATACAACCAGTAACAAAACTTCAGCCAAAGAGAAAGAGCAACACACAAGTTGGAGGGAGCCAGGAATCACAAACATCTTCCAAGAGAGCTAGAATACCACCTAGGACCTGGAAGGCATTGGGATGAAGAACATACTAGATTTTAGTGTTTACCTTCTGTTTTGTAATGAAAGTGTCAATGACCAAGGGCTAATGTCCCTGTGATACTTTAGACACCCTACTTTAAGACTACTAGTTTCATGTTGATCTCTTTTGTGTTGTTATCTTTTCATGGTTATATTTAAGGCTTGTTTGGATATTGTTATGGTTAAGAGAAGCTACTTTAAGACTTCTCCATTATCTAATGATTTACATGAATTTTCAACAGCATAGTTATGTGAATTGGCAAATTAAGCCTTCTATTTATTAGTAGATCAAACTAAAATAAACTTATACAGAGCCAAATAATGTATGTCAAAATACAGGAACTTATAGCTTTTCATTTCACTCAAAAACTTGATAATGTTTACAGCAAATGTCTTTACACATACAAATTCCAAAAAAATTCAACTAACACATCACTGTTATCACCCTAATTGTATGTCAATTTTTTCAATCCCTAAACAATTGACATTCCCTCCAAACTAGGAACAACAACAGAAAAGCAAACAAACAAAACTGCTAACCCCCTAAACCTCAATTAAGTCGATCATATAGCAGCAGCCCAGCCGTTGTCCATCCAAGAATTCCAACAGCAAGTGCCAATGTAAATTCCTTTCAGCTTTCTGCAGTTCTTGTTTCAACGAGCTCGCTTTGTTCTTCAGTCTTTGAATTTGTGGATCTTGCCCTTCAGGCTCTGCCCAAGCAAAATAATCGCATCCTTCTTCTATCTGTTCTCAACCAAACCAAAACGAACACACCAAACACTTCAGATCCTCCAAACACTAACACCCAATGTTATTTTCAAACAAGAGACAGAAAAGAGGAGACTCACCTGATAGTTGATGCAGTCCCAGAATCTTCTTCATGGGTTCTCTGCTGTAGATGATGTCCGCAATACTGGTCTCTCTCCACAGAAGCACGTCCTCCTTCTCCCATGACTCTTCGTGCTGCTACGCGAACCTTGGGAAGATGACTGAGGAGCCATTCTCAGCAGATGAAGAACATCAATTTTGGGAATTAGGGTTTACTTATTGGACCGAATTTCATTTCATTTTTTTTGTGCTTCTAATTCCAACTGTTAACTTCACCCCAAACTACCAACTTTGCCACGTCGGATACGGCGTTAATAATTTGACACCCACTTAACGGCAGGACCTGATTGATGCAAATTAAAACTTTTTTGGATTAAAATAGAACAGTTTAAATGTTGGGGACTAAAACAGAATTCACCCCAAACGTAGGGGACCAAAATAGTACTTTACCCTATATAATCTCAATCAAAGTAAGACAATAATATATAAAAGTTACCACTTATAATTTTGTACCATGAAAAAGCTATTTGACATTTTTTCTATTTTCAAATCATCTATTATTGAATTTGTGTCAAAAATAGCTGCTAATTCTTTTTTTATATAGATGACCAAATTGTCTGCAAGAAATTCATCAACCATCTTACTTTGGAATCTTGTCTTAACAATTTTCATTACTGAAAAAAGCTCTTTCTATTATTGTTATAGACACTGGTAGAGTCAAAACAAGACGTATTAATCTATCAACCATGTGATAAGTTCTTAATTTTTTTGTTTTTTCAACTTGTTGCACAATTCAGAAAGTGTACCAACGCCTTTCAAATGATTTGGTATATCATGCTGTTAATGTTGCAACTGAGATTTCAAAATATTTAGCTCATTAGAAGAAAAGTCAAGGGGATAAAACTTCTCTACTAACTTGCTAATTTCTTCAATGTTAAATTATTTGAAATTGTCCTTAAGATCCAAAGTATAACTCAAAGTCAAAAGCTCTATTGTTTGCTCATTAAATATACTATTCAACTCTTATATTTAAGAGTCAATTGTAGCCAAGAATACATCTATTCGATAATGATGCTCAACTGGCACACTTGATTGACGAGATCGACCTCTTCCAAAAATATATTGTGCACTCATATTAGGAACTTCAATTTCATGCTTTTCACAAAAATCTTTAACATTTGCAAGAAAATTGCACCATCCACCATCTCTTAATTGTTGAAGAAGTAACTTTGATATAGAAACAATATGCATTGCATTAAGAATATCTTGAGATTGTTGTTGCAGTGCTTGGCAAAAAACATTAGTGATTTCCATAATCTCTTTCATTAAGTGCAAAGTGAAAACAAATTCAAATGAAAATAATATTTTACTAACACTATAAGCCTCACCTCTTTGTGAATAAGTTGTCCCGTCTTCAATGATATTATTGAGAACAATGTTGGTAGCAGTAAATGTTTTTACCAAACTGCAAATAGAGTTAAAGTGAGAGCTCTATCGAGTATCCCCAACTCTTTTTAAAGTGCTTACTTGATTCAAACTGTTGCCTGTTTCTAATTCATTTTGAGCAACCAAGTTTGCATTTTCAATTGCTTGAACTTCTTGTAATTGATAATGTCTTTTTGAAGAAGCACTAACAATAGTGACAATAGAGTTTGATTGAGTAAAAAATTCATGAATTTGAAGTACCTCTCTTGAAGCTGCCACCGGTGCTAATTGTAACCTATGAGCAAAATAATGTACATAACATGCTTGTGAAGAATCTTTAAGAAATAAAGCTTGCAAACCGTTTTTCTCACCCATCATGTTGCTAGCACCATCATACCCTTGACCCCTAATATTTTCAACTTGGAGATTATAATGAGAAATGACAGAAATCAATTCTTTTTTTAAAGTTATTGCACAAATATCAGTGACATGTATAAGATCAAATAATCTCTCTTTAACAAAATCATCTAGAGTAACAAATCTCAAAATAATGGCCATTTGCTTTTTTTTAGATTCATCTCTAGCTTCATCAATAATAATAAAAAAATTGGCATCTCCAATCTCTTCACTAATTGAATTTCTCACCTTAATAGCAATAATATGTAGAATTTCTTTTTGGACATCATTTGAAGTATACTTAGCATTTTTTGGAATATTTTTTAAAATATTTTTTTTCACTCTTTTATTGTAAGATCTCAAAAATTTCAACAGTTTCAAAAAGTTACCTTTATTGCTTAAACTTTGGCTTTCATCATGTCCTCTATAGGCGCAACCTTGAAATAATGTCAACTATTTAATGCAATCTATAGATGCTCCTAGTCGAATTCGATTATTTTCAATCTCTTCTGATGTTTGCTTTTGAAGAAGTCTGTCGATATGTTGTGATTGTTTCATCAAATCATCACATGATTTTAGCACCTTATGATGGAATGAGTTGGGACCTTTACCAATGTGATTCAAAATAGCACATTCTTTTCTATTATTTATTTTCTTCCAATTTCTGAAACTATTCTCAATAAAAGCATTTGAACCTGTGTTGATTGAAGGTTCCTTAGCAAAAAGAAAGCATGGAAAACAATATATGGCATCATCTTCTATAAAATATTCTAACCAAGATGGAAACAGTTTAAACCATTTTAAACCATGAAGCTTGAAAGTGACGATGATTTTTATCACCAAAAAATGGATAGTTATCAAGAATTGGTTAATTTGGCCCAACTTTAATATAAGCCCGACGAATTTTATCTCTTTAATTTGGAGGAAACTTCCAAATCATTGGTCGTATGCTAGGATCTCTTTCCAAATGAAAAACATCTAGTTGATTAGGAAGAAGTCGTGGATTCTTTGAGCTATTCAATGGAAAACTTAAAGTAATGAAATTTGATGACCTTTCAAGTATTGAAGTAATAATAGTAGAAGCATCTTCATTCCCTTGATCTTTTTTTTTTTAAAATGTATTAATAGTTTTAAACTTACCCATAATTCAAATGGACAAATAAGTTCTTATAATTAAAAATATATTTAACAAAAAGTATAAATTACAATCTAAATCTTTATAAAATATAAAAATTATATTTTAATTCAAAATAAGATATTAAAATTCAGAACAATAATACTAAGATTGTAGTATAAATAATATAAAATTACAATTAAATAGTTAACAAATAAAAAACTAAATATACAAATTAACATATAATAACATAAACTTAATTAACAAATAATAGTAAATTAAGTAAATAACTAAATATATAAAAAACATAAAAAAATTTGGCAAGACTAACAGAAAAATAATAAAAAAATATTAAACAAAAAATTGCAATGCTAAATTATATAATTTATTCTTATCCTTTCATCCTATAACGTAACATTTACTAGTCTTTAAAAAATTATAATATTAAATACACTTCATTTGTTCAATTTTTGTATGACTAATGTAACACCCTAATATTCAGATCCTTATGCTCGAGTCATAAGTCAATGATATTACGGTGGTACGACTCTCAGGTGGATTTTTAATATATAAATATAGGTAATTTCAAAAGGAGTATTAATCGAGAAGCCTGAAAGGAATAGAAATAAAATCGCGAAGACGTATCACTCACGTTTCGACAACGAAAAGTTAAACCGCGAAGCCAAAGCGATATACGGACAAGGCATAAAGGAGATTAAGAGATAGATAACAGATAGATATATATAACATAAATAAATAGCCACTAGTCGCGACCCGCGAAGTTTAGGCCGGCTAGGGTACAGTATGAAAGTAGTTGACAACAGTACATCCTAATCTCTCCCAAAGGAAACATAAGAGCCTCTATAGGCAAGTTCCAAAAGAGTTCAACACATAATATAATATCTTCTAAACAAAGGTGGAGAGATTCTAAGCAAAACACAAGTAGAGAAAATAAAGATCTTCGCCGGCTCTCAGACGAACCACAGCTCACTTCTGAGCACCTGGACCTGTATCTGAAAAACAAGAGATATATACGGAATGAGAACCCCGGGCCCATGGGTTCCCAGTACGGTAAAAGTGCCAAACAAATACAATGCACTGTAATAAAAACTCACTAAGCATCCTAAACTCCTTTTCACCAAGTATCCAGCCTAGATTCTCACTAATCCATAAATAGGCATCTGTCGTAAGGGGATACTAAATCTAGTTCATGTTACACATGTTTCCCAACT
>NC_029780.3:88750392-88751383 GCF_000817695.3 Arachis duranensis
ATTTAACACATTCATTCATTAATCATATATGCAATTATTCTCAGCCATAATCAATAATGGCTTTGCCGTGACTCGGCAATAACTCAGCCATCCGGCTCACAGTTCAATCCAGAACTAGCCAATTTATCAACATGGCTCCGCCGTATCCGGAAATAACTCAGCCATCGGCTTATGGTTCAATCAAGAACCAACCATTTATCAATAATTATAGCCCTTCGGCTCATGGCATACACGGTACTTCCACCGCCATCCTCCATATCTCATATAATCATCTTTGATCATCATTGATCACAACTTTTCCCCTTGCTTCATTCGCAATTTACCACATCCCCTAGCTCTTTCCTCTTTTCTAGGCATATCATAATGATTCAATACATAAGGGGTGAGATCGGAGGCTTAAAAGTATGAGATTTGGCTTTTAAAACTCAAATATCAACTTTGGCATGAAAACAATGCCACGCGTACGCGTACTCCACGCGCACGCGTGGATGTCCTTAAAAACTCATCGACGCGTAAGCGTCATGCACGCTAACGCGTGGATTCCAAACTTGCCCATCGACGCGCACGCGTCAACCACGCGTACGCGCGGGTGTTCTCGTGCCCCAGGCACAACACCGGCACAGTTCTGGCATAACTCTCTGGAAAATGGCTGGGCTTTGGGTGCAGCACCATCGGCGCGCCCGCGCACATCACGCACACGCGTGGATGGCACTTCTTGGAAGATCGGCGCGTACGCGCCAGGTGCGCCCACGCGCAAGGGGTTATTCTACTAAAAATTTTCTAAGTTAAAAACTGCAGAATTCACAGATTCAACCCCCAATCTTCCGACGGACATAACTTCCTCATTTTAAATCGTTTTTCACCCGTTCTTCGAACGGCATGGACATCCCAGATCCAATTTCATTTCTAAACAGATTTGGCACAAAACAAAGATCCGTAGTCCAAGTTATGTCCCGTCAAAGTATGCCCAAAAACCATATTTTTATACAAA
>NC_029780.3:88752450-88773697 GCF_000817695.3 Arachis duranensis
TTTCACCCAAAATTACCAAATTCCACACTTCAACTCCTCAAACATTATTATTCAATAATCAACCCAAGCATTCGCATATCCATTATCTGAAATTCATCCCATCACTTGTGTCATCATACAATGCACACATCAACTTATCTTCCTTACCTCTTTCCGGCCTCCGGCCCAAAATTTACGGCCTTCGGCCCAATTCACAATTTAAATGCATAAACCACAAATCAATACTCATTACCCAAAACATCAAATTTTCAATACACCAAGCATACAAGGCCACACAATTCTCAACCCAATCATTGATTCACATTACATACCAACTATGCATATTAGCATCAACCATTTACACAATCCAAACTTAATCCTAGGGGCATCTAGCCTAGGAATTCTCATCACATCACACGGTACTTAAATGAAACTTAAACCGTACCTCTTGTAGCCAAATCAATTGAGCCTCTTCTTTAGAAGTCTCTACCAATCTTAGTCCCAAGCCTTACCAAAGCTCCTCAAGCAACACCAATCTTCCAATGGTGCACCAAGATCATCAAATACACTAACATAACCAATATCACATACAAACATCAACCTAGGGCTCATAAAAATGACAAATCACAAGGGTTTGAGCACTTCTTACCTCAACCCATATGAAGTAGGGATAGAACCCACTTAGAATCCATGTTGGAGTATCCCTAAACACCCAAAATCACAAGATTTCAACACTAACTTCCCAAAAACGTGTAACAGAGGAGAATTCGAAAACTGGGCAGAGATGAATGGAATACTCACCACAAAACTTAGATAGAATTGTAATCTCAAATCAGCGCCCCACACTACTCTTTTAGGGTAAAAATGAGCTGAAATGCTCATAACTAATGTTTATATATGTTGGGTCTTGGGCCCACTTAGGCCCAGTTCACTTATTTTTGTCCGTTGGTCCAATTTTGGGCTAAAACCTTTAAGATTAGCGCTCCAAATCGCACTTTAAATATTTCTACCTCCCCTAATCATAATTCCTCATTTCTTAATATTATTTACTCATAATCAATTTTCTCAGCTGCAGTACCAGACAGGTCTCAGCCGGTACTGCCGGTCAAAATCCCACTGCGCGCTTTTACGCAGAAAACTATGTCTTCCGACTCGGAAAAATTCACTGAATCCAAATATCACATTGAAATCATCAAATTCCAATCGCCAAATCTTCCAACCATATTCGCTCCTACTTAAATCATTATTTAATTGATTTTGGTTAGACCGGGTATTACAACTATGTGTTTTTATTGTTAGTTCAATAATTTTTTTGAAATAAAAAATAATAAAAATAGAATTTTTTTTTTGGGAAAGAGAAGTGAAGAATCACTTGTTGAACAGCTTTTTTTTAATTTGTAAAAAAAAAGAGTCAAAGAGGTAGAAGATAAGAAGATTAAAGAGATAAAAAAGGAGAAGAATAGAAAAATTTGTTACCTACTGCAAAGTGAAAGTGGAAAGTTTGAGTGAATGAAGACATTGGGAGAAGAAAAAAGATTTATATTTTATTTTTTAAATAAAGTGAGCTATTGGGATAAGTTTAAAACTATTATACTTTATTAATATTATATAAGACTGGACCGTTTTTTTTAATGAATTAAAGGGGGCTCGGAAAGTGTACCGAAAAAAGGGGGAACATGTCTATTATTATTATTTTTTTAAACAAAAATTAAAATTTTTGGGGGCATTGCCCCCTTTACAAGTATGTATCTCCGCCCCTGCAAATTATATCAATACAGTTTCAAACTATATGGAAAAACATTCAAATCACAATGGAAAAAAATCCAAATCACATTGAAAGAAAAAGAAGAAGAACGCTGACGGAGGGCGTGACACGAGGGAGTGACAGCGACGCGAGCGAGTGACGGCAACGCGAGGGAGTACACGAGGACAGGAGCACAGCATGATGAGCAATGGCAGCGCGATAGGAAGCGAGAAGTAGATAAGCGGAGGCGTGGTGCGATAAGAGGCAGGAGGTAGACGTCAACGACGACGGACATCAACGACGTGATGGATGGGAGGAGGAGTGGAAGAGAGAAGATGAGAGTGCGTATAGTAAGTAATTTATGGCTTTAAATTGTACAGGACGGATATATAGAGAGTGCAAATTATTTTTTGTTTTAATTTTAGAATTAGATTTAAAAGAAAATAAGCTCAGTTAGTTTATAAAGAAGTTAGCCCCTTATACTTTTTCATATATCATAGATAAAAATTGGGAAGGTAAATATATATAAATACTTATCCGTAAAATTTGTCTTGAGTATTAAATTAGATTTTTGAATTTTCAATTACTTTAATTACGACTTTAAATTTTTACTTTATTACTCACATTAAATTTTAGAATAATTTTTGTTATCATGTTAATGTAAAAAGTTAATACTATGTATCTGAATATATATAGTTGAAACATATATAATAAATGATGACATATTGATTAGTGACATGTATCATGTGATAGACAATAGTGCTATATGTCATAAAAATGGTTGGCCACATGTTATAATATAATTCCTCCACATATTCTGTCACCATTGCAAGTGATTCAAATTAACTTTAAATTTTACCAAATGACTTTAAATTCCAAAAGTTAAAGGTCATGAATCCAATTGATTATTTTTCAAAAAAATTAGGAAATTAATTTTGATAAGATAAGAGAGTAAAAATATTTAAAATACGAATTTTAAACACTAATTTTAAAGATTTTGGCCCAAAAATGAGTTAATGGGCTAAATTAGTTAGACCGGACCCAAATCGGACCCATTGCCCAACATACATAATGCATAACTTAGCCTTCTCCCCTTCCATTCAACACCCACATGCTAAGGAGAAGAAGAAAATATGAAACCCTAGCTCCCACTTCAATTCAAATCCTTTTAACTTTCAATCAGGATTTTCGATTGACGATCCGTTTGCAGCCACGTGTTTGTCTTATTGAGCTCTTGATTCCAACCTAACGAAGTGGTAATGATCTTTAATTTTTTTTGCCCAATTCTCTATTCCTCTCTTTTCCATGTTGTTGGTTTGAGTATTGAGGGATTTTGATAATTTTGGTGGTTTAGGTACAATCTAACATTGGATAATTGTTGGATTTTATTCTAATCATTAATGGGTAAGGTAAAAAAAACTCTAAACCCTTGTGATTTACCCAATTTTGTCAATCCTAATGTTAATTGTGGTGAATTATATGGATTAGATTGAAATTGTGTTGAATTGGAGTTAAATCAATAAATTGGAATGCTTGAAACTTAGCTTTGGGTGGATGGAATTTATTGAAATTGATTTGGAGTCTTTTAAGATTGAAGTTCAGTGTTTTGAGCTTTGGGAGAAATCGGCCAAGGTATGGTTTTAGTTTCTTATAGTTAATGTATAATGTTTCATGAAAACTTAGACAAATTGGTTGTAGGATAAGCTGAATTATGTGAATTGTTAATACTTTTTGATTAATGGTAACATATATTGACTTTAATGGAAAACTATGCATGGAATTGTTGAATAATTGTAGGGTTTGAAGGTTGATATTGAATGGTGTAGTTAATGGAGGTGTGTGCACAAGTGGATTTAGGAAATTGATGAGTTTATATGTTAGGATGATTGGGATTTGATAATAAGTGTGTGTGATATTGTGTAGATTCAATTTGTGTTGATTTGGTTAGGAATTGGTTGATTTTGGTTTGAAAACTTTGGAAAAACTTGAGGTTTGCATTTTTGGTAAAAACACAATTTGGCTTTCGGGACCTCAAATTTGGTAAAACATATCTTAAATAAAATTGGGTCCGAATAGTTTATGACGTTTGAAGAACGGACAAAAATAATTTTTAATAAAAAATTTATGTGCGTTTGAAGTTCAAATTGTAAAACGGAATTCTGCAGGAAGTTATGAAAACTAGAAACTCTGTTATGCATGCGTACTTATACTGTGAGGCGTACACACGAGGGGGTGTGCGTATGGACACCCTGGGGATTTTGTAAGTCATGCGTACGTACACTAAGATGCGTATGCACACGAAGGAAAGCTCGTCTGGTGCGTGCATACGAATAGTACCATGCGTACGCATGATGTCTTATTTTTGTTATTTGACCTTCCTAGCAAGCTTGTAACTCTCCGAAACCACTCTTTTGTTGAAAATTCATGATTTTCGAACTATCAACCATTCTTCTAAGTTTTCTAAACCTCTAAAAACCTTACCTAAGGTCCGACAGCTAGTTGTTAGGCTTCAAAATAAGAGCGAACATGTTGAGGGTGATGAATTAGTATTGAAGGAAAATAGGTTACATGAAATGAGAGTTGTGATGGGGATGATTATGATAATGAGAAATGAGAATGATTTGATTTTGATTATGAAGATATTATGAATGATTATGAGATTAAAATGTGACGATGAACGTGACTATGATTACGAATGAAGTTGAGTGAGTGGTAAAGAATCAAGGTTAATGTTTGAGATACCTGGGCAGTAGTAAGTGTTGTCATTTGTCCCACTTGCTTTGGGATGGTAAGTGAGATACCTGAGCAATAGCGAGGATTATGGTTCGTCCCACTTGCTCTGGGTTAGTGATTGAGACACCTGGACAGTAGCAACAGTAGTGGTTTATTCCACTTGCTCTGGGTTGAGTCTGTAAACACCCGCCTGGGTAGTACATAGTAGTAGTGGTTCGTTCGACTTGCTCTGGGATAAGCGGGTAGTATGCAAGGGGTTGTGGCTCAGTCCCGCTTGCTCCGGGAGGTGGTGTTTTTGTCACGGTTCGCTACCGGACATGTCGGGATTGGCTGTATAACCGATAGATCATATGATCGACCATAGGACAGACATGCATCATATGCACTTGTATGTTTTATTTGAGTATGCTTTGTTTTGGGTTGCCTAATTGTTTAATTATAATTAACCGCTACTTGTCCTATCTGCTATACTTGCTATCCATATTTTGTGTTTTCCTTGATTATATTGTATGTGTTTGCATTTGAGAGACCCCTCATATGGTGGAGGTGTGATGAGGATTGTTCCACCCGGTGATTAGGAGGTTTGAAGGAGATAGGAAGTGAAATAGTTAGCTTAGAACTAGAATCCCTTAGATAGAGTACCGAATTTCTAGTTTAGAAATAAATTTTAAGTTTGATTCTGATTGTCGGAGTTCTAGGAATGCCTATGCCTTTTTCAAGACCTTATATATTATCTATGTGGGCACCTTTACCATACTGAGAACCCCTAGTTCTCGTTCCATACATATATTGTTGTTTTTCAGATGCAGGTCGAGAGACATCTCATTAAGCGTTTCGAGATTCCCTTTGCAATCGAAGATTTCAGTTTGGGCTGTGATATTTTGTAATTAGGCTATGTATATATATGTAGTTATATTCTCCGCCTTGTATATTTTATATTTGTTTATCCATTTTATGCTTACACGGACATGAGTGAAGCAATTTTCTGTTTTCGACTTTGGTTAACTTCTTCTTCAAGGCTCCTAGTTATAATTTTTTTCAATTATATTTATATATATCTTTTTCTTTTAGAGGTCGTAATACCATGCTATCTCTACTTTATGCCATAAGCGTAAGGCTCGGTGTGGTAGGGTGTTACGTTAGCTGCTTTACTTCATGAACAACATAAATTCAATCTAGCAAAATTAATCTTGGGCTACCTTTATGATGAGCTAGGGAAAATGGTCAATAGCCTCCGGAGCAAGGCTTCAATTAGTTTAGGAGGTCCTCTTTGGTACTACAACTTTGGCTGAATGCTATTTTTGAAAATCACATAGAATAGAACGAAATAATAGCTTATGATAAACAACGCAACGAGGGATTTTGACTAATCACGTTAAGCCAAATTTCAAGAATTCACAATCAACTGGTGAGCTATTTTGGAAGGTATTCTCGAAACTTCACTCATGCAAAAACTTTTAGAATTAAGATTTGATTCTTGCTCCTTTTGTGGATTGAAACTATGCACCGACGTAGTTTCGACATCATATTGTTTCAGACGATGGTACTAGCTATAGTGCGAATAATGCAATTGGTCTAATTTTCTTGCTATTCAAGTGATTCTAACAGTGATACCTCAGTACAAGAAGGATCAAAAGTAACTCTCAATGCTCCCTATTATATTGCAAGAAAAATGGGTTTTTCGCAGGTTATTTCAGCTCATTTTTCAAGAAAATTTCCACCTCTTTATCGAATAAACTTGAAATCCAAGGATGAGATCGATAAGTGTATACATCAGAATGAAAAGCATCGAAGTCACTATTCTCCACTTCCTTTTTTTCCCAGTACATATGTTACCAAGTCTTTCATGGAATGGTGGGATAGTTACTACTTGCATTATGATCGATGCTTTGATGATATTTTAAAACGATCAATCAAAGCCTTTCCAAACACTCCTGGCACATCTCTTAAGAAAGCTCCAAAGAGAAAGGCAGAGTCACAAAAATATCAAAAATTAAAAAAGGATAAAAGATCAACAAAACTTCTTCAGCTAAGAAGGTGATCTTGGATTAAATTAAAATTTAGATGATTTCAATTTGATTTTTTTTACCGCTTATATTAGACTTTTACTTTTTTATTTTAGGAGACATCTTCTATTAAAGGATCATCGAATAAAGCCATCAAGATTTCTCCGAAGAAGAAAAGCTCTCTTTCAACTGATTCATTTTATGCCTCCAGTAGTTCTAAATAAAAAAGCACATCCACAAGTTTCACTTACTTCTCATACTCTCAACCTACCGAAGAAGAGGTATGCATATAATATTATCATAATTATAAGGGATAAGTATTGTTTTGGTCCTTAATGTTGAGGGTCAGAATCGAAATCGTCCCCAATGTAAGTTTTTATTTAGAATCATCCTTAACGTTTTATTTCGTATTAAAATCATCATTTTTAATAAAATTTTTTATTTTATTACAAAAATACCCCTATTTTAATAAATAAAAAATAAGTAAAATTAAAAAAAAGAAGAATAGATTGCCAGGGGAGGGGAGAAAGAAAAAGGGGAAAGGTGAGGGGGGAAGGGGGACGGCACCGACGATGAAGCTTGGGGCCGCCGTCGCCGTCAGGAAACCCAAAAGAAAGAAAGAAACAAGAAATGAGAGAGGGGCAGTGACAGGGGGAGAAGAGAAGAGGGAAAGGAGATGCGCTGGCATTGCTAAGGCTTGCCGCCGCCGTCGCGTCGTCATCGGGCCTTGGGGGGAGACCATGCCGTTGAGCCGTTGCCGCCGATTCACCCATGAGCTGCCGTCGAGAAAGTAGAACAGCGAAGAGAGGAGATGCGCGAGGAAGGAGAAAGGATGAAGCGCCAGTGGGTCTGCTTCGGCTTTTGTATCTGCTTCTTCTTCTACATCTGCTTCTGGCTCTGCATCTGCTTCTTCTTCTGCTTCGGCTTCTACATCTGCTTCTTCTTTTGCATTTATTTCTGATTTTGCTGTTGAATTTGCTATTTTTATTGTTTTTGCATCTGTTTTTGCTATTTTTGCTGTTGCATCTGAATTTTGCTTCTTCTTCTGCATATGTTGAATTTTGCTATTGAATTTGCTTCTTTTTCTGCATCTGTTTCTGATTTTTCTATTTTTTATTTTGCTATTGAATTTGATGTTGTTGTTTCTAAATTTGAATGTGTTATCATTGGTGTTCTTGAATCTGATTATTAGTATTTGATGGGAGTAAAGAAGGTAGTGGTGGTGGTGAAGTAAGGGAGGTAGTGGTAGTGGTAAAGGTGCTGATGGTGGTAGAGGGTATTTTTGTTGATAAAAATTTAAAAGGATGATTTTAATACGAAATAAAATGTTAAGGATGATTCTAAACAAAAATTACATTGCGGACAATTTCGATTCTAATCCTCAACGTTAGGGACCAAAACAATACTTATCCCTAATTATAATCTGCAGTAAATCAATTCTTAACATTGGTAAATTTTTAGGTCGGTACCCTTCCCTAGAACTTTGCATTAATCTCTACAACTAAAGCTCTTTCTGATAAGAAGAGAGAAGATTTTTCAAGCTCATCATCGAATGGCCGTGTGATTTCATAGTATTTATCAACTGAGCAAGACATTTAGCTAACCGGTGAACTGATTCAACAACCAACTAAAGCAGTTGTTCACTTTATCAAAGGTAAAATCTAGCCCACACCTGAACTTCTCCAACCTATCAATGAGGAGAATAAACCAGAGGAGCCAAACCAAATCAATCCTCCTCAAATCCAGTCTCTGGAGATATAACATTTTTGCCTCAAATTGATGTTGACATTATTGGCATTTCTTCTCCTCTTGAAGGGAGCAAGGGTATTGTGGAGCACAACGATATGGATAAAAAATCTCCCGAAGCATTTCAAAACTTGATATCGCTCCCAATGTTGATAATCAAGGTCAATGTACTTCAAGTCCAATCGGAAAAGATCACTGAATTCTACAAACCCTATTTTTAGTCCACCAAAAGTTGAGATAGATGAGCTCCTTTCTGCCATGTCTAAGATCACTTGCATAACAAAAATCCCACCACACTTTTAATAACTGAAGGCTCACCAGGTCATGCATGGGCTTCCAAAGGAATTAAGTCCTCACGCCATTGAGGGCCTAAAAACTGTCCTTGAACTTTTACAACTAACTGTTGATGAGTGGGTCAATCATGATGACTTGAATTCCTCCTTTTCTAATATCCTAAGCACTTCTCTCGAATATCGAATTCATCTTGCTTTCTCTAAAATGGTCAAACAATTGAGAATATCGCCAACAATTTATTTATTTCAATTCTCACAACAAGCTTGGTGATCTAAAGAAAAAAATTGCAGAATTCTAGGCAGAAGCAACACAGCTAGAAACTTCGTATGCCTCAACCCAAAAAAAAATTACATAAAATACTTAGAGAATATCGCTCATGATGCCAGTACTCAAGAGAACTCGCCAAAATTCGAGAAGAAGAAGCTTTGTTGGGAGTTTCTTACTCAAAAGCTTATAACAAGAAAAAGAAACTATTTCAAGATATCTTTTCAATGTAAAGCACTCTGGTTGACATCAATAGAAAAGTTGGCTCAGGATTCGGTGGTTTTAGGACGTTTGGACCATTAAATGGTCCCATAACAAAACATGTTTTTTAAGGTTTTTTAAGAATTGTTAAATAGTCCTTTTTTGAATTTAATTACAAATTAACTCCATATATTTTATTTAATTATAAAAATGATTTTTTATTTTATAAATAATTATTTTATCATAAATCTATCATGTTTATTAACAATCAAGAACAAAAACAATAACAAATTCGGTCTTCCATTGATCCTAATAAATTTTTTGGCCATTCCAATCGATTAAAAGATTAAATTTGATCCGTCACGTTTGTGAGGAATCACAAAATCGTGTTTCATTGAAAACCAATCGATTGAATTCTAACTCAATCGATTGGATTTCAGTTTATTACTAAACAATCGATTGAAAATTGCAAGGAAGCATGGTTTTCGAATAAATCAATCGATTGAACGATGAATTAAATGTGGATTTTATGTAATTCAATCGATTGTTTAGAATTTTCAATCGATTGAATTCTTCAAAACAATCGATTGGGTAGCACAATTCAATCGATTGCTTTTATTACTCAATCGATTGAATTCACCAAAACAATATGAATTTACCAAATTCAATCGATTGAAGTGTGCTACCCAATCGATTGAAATGTGTACTACGCCTATTTCAATCTTGTTATCGTTTTTAGAAATTATCTTGTTATTCATCTATCTTATCTTTAATATTCTATCTTCAATTTTTGCAGTTTTATTTTGATTTAGATACTCTAATATTATCCTTTCCTTAATATTAACATTATAAACCGGTGAATAATCTATCACCAATTATTCAATCCCACCATTAAAATCGTGTATCATTTTCTTTGATTATAAAAAATTTCATTGTTTTTCTTTGGAACATCCATCTACTCAATATCCAAATTTTTTTATTTTTTATCCGTCTATTTAATATCCACTATTTTTTCATCGTTAATCACCGTTGCAGCAATCAACAAAGGTCCAATCAAGTTTTTCATTGTAGTGTTCAGAAAATAAACCATCGTTTTGATTACAAAATCGAGGTCAGTGAATAGAATCTTTAATTTTGCAATTATTCGTTTCGATTCTTTATTCGTGAAATTGACTGTGTAATGAAAAAATATTTTTTTTATCTTTTATTAATTCATAGACATTGGAAAATACTAAAAAGTAAATAGATGTTATTATTTTTTATTATTGAGACGGACCTAGAGGGGGCGAGTAGTGGCCTGGACACCCCCAAAATTTTAAGAAACTATAATTATCTATAACAATATATAATGGGAATACAGAGAGTTTGGTGTCCAATATTTTTTTCCTATTTTACTCCTATCTTTATAATCTAAAACTATATACTCAATCACGTACTCACGTCCTGTAAATTTTACATTAACCCATAACAGAATGATGTAATTCCTTCACTTAAAAAAATTGCTCACCATCAATTGTAAGATTATAAAAATGGCTCTACTTACACTATAGTTTAAACAAGGTAATTTTTTTAATTAAATATACAAAAAATCATTTTTCTCTTTAAATTATTATCATACTATTTTAATAATATACTCTTGATGCTTATATGCAATATATAATGATAATTAGTGTCTAAATTTAAATTTCAATATTTCTCTTAAAGAGAGGTTTATTATTAAAAAAAATTCTTTTGTCAATTTCGTTAAATAAAAAAATTTCTACCCATTTTTTCACAGTAACCTCGTTAAAATATTCTTATTGAATGTAAATTATTGTTACAAATAATTTTATTAAGATATGTTTTGAAGGAATAAAAGTAAAATAGTTCAATAAAAATAATTTAAAAAAAATAAATTTACACTAATAATTTTTCTCTTTAAATTATTAACGTACTTTTCTAATATAGTAGCTACATAATATATAATATCAATTAGCGTTCAAATTTAAGTTCCAATATTGTTATTAATGAGAGAGGTTTATTATTTTTTATAAAAAATTACACACAATAATTTTTGTATCAATACATCATGATTCATTTTAAAAATAATATTTATTTATCTAAGTCATAGAGTGTCTTGAAAAATCATATTTAAATAATTTTTTTATCTTTTAACTATTTTATATTTTTAGATTGAAAACTTTGTATTTTTTTATTCAAGGTTTATTTTTATATTTTATTTTAATTCTCTTATTCAAAACTATTAATATGAATTTTATTTTGTAGGATAAATAAAAAGATGAGATTTTTTTAATAAATTAAATTATTAAAAACTTACTTATTATAAAAGAAGTTAAGTATATTTAATTTTTTGATTATATGAATACATATAATTCACTTTTGAATGTAATCAAAATAAATATAAATTTATTTAATTTTTTAAAATTTACATTAATTATTAAAATTATAACATAATGAATGTACTCCTATACAAATATAAAAATAATTTCGTAACTATTTTTTTTTGTTAGGAAAAAACATGACTTAATAAGCATAAAGTCTAATTTAAACAACTATAGATAAGTAAAATAACTAACAAAAAATGAACATAAAATTTAATATTTTTTGTTATTTGGTATAAAAATAAATATAATAAAATAAATCATTGTTCTCAAACCAATCGATTGAATTGGAAGTCACATGCAAAGTTTAATCGATTGGGTAACATAACCAATCGATTGAATAGCGAGACCTCAAGTTGCTAATACACATTTCAATCAATTGAGTAGCACACTTCAATTCATTGAATTTGGCATATCCATATTGTTTTCATGAATTCAATCGATTGAGTATCACAACCAATCGATCGAATGAAAAATAATCGATTGTTTTGTGATAACAAGCTATAATCCAATCGATTGGGTTATGGAAAGTTATAATTCAATCGATTGGTTTTCAACGAAATACGATTTTGTGATTCCTCACAAACGTGACAGATCAAATTTAATCTTTTAATCGATTGGAATGACCAAAAAATTTATTAGGATCCATGGAAGATTGAATTCGTTATTGTTTTTGTTCTTGATTATTAATAAATATGATAGATTTATGATAAAATAATTATTTATAAAATAAAAAATTATTTTTATAATTAAATAAAATATATGAGATTAATTTGTAATTAAATTAAAAAAAAGACTATTTAATAATTTTTAAAAAATCTTAAAAGATATGTTTTTGTTATAAGACCATTTAATGGTCCAAACGTTTTGAGACTATCGAATTCGGTGCCAGAAAAGTTGAGAAGCGACCTGAAGAGCACGAAGAAAGTGGGTCGTATAGTTTTTTTTGATAAAAAAAGGATTCGTCTTTGATTTGAGTTGAAAGAATTATTACGGCTTTACATTTGAAGTCTTGTGATGTTAAGTTCTTTTATAATTAATTTGTTCTTGTTCACGTTGGTTTGTAATACTTAAAATTTTGACATTAAACTTTTAATTTTGAGTGAATTATACTATTTTAGAAATGTTGACAATGTTTCCAATATTTTTCATTGAGTGATAGATTTAACCTTAAGTTTAGAATCTGTGTTTAATTTGATATGCATTTTCTTAATATAAGTCGATCACTTTAAACCAATTTTAATACAATCATTTATATCCATCTTTATGCTTATGTATGTAAAAGCAATTTTTTACGTTTATTTTAATATTTTATTCTTTTATTTATACATTAATATATTTTTATTATATATTCAATCTCCTAATCATTATTTTTTTTTATATCCAACATATTTAGTTAGGCCTTTACTCATTATTTGATTTAAATTTTATATAATTAACTTATTTTTTAGTTTAGAAATAGACATTATATATATATATATACACACATAATTCTAAACCCTAATGATTTACGATTATCCATATCTTAATTTTTTTACTCATTCACCATAAATTAAAACTAATTTTACTTTTAATTTTTTATTATATTTGATGAGCTTTGTATATTTCGTCTAATAAATTGCGAAAATAGTCTCAAGCCAATTGATCAAAAGCTTTGTTATATAAATATATTCACTATTTGTTCTGATATGTAACTAATAAACCCAACTTAATTGTTAATCAAATATCATTATATAAAAGAGCATTCACTTAATATAACTGTTTATCCTTCCTCTGAATCATAATTTTCAGGTGAAAAAATTCTGTCGACATAATCTCAAAGGTACCTGAGAAAAAATATAGTTTTGCAATTCTTAGAAAAAAATTAAATATTAACCATTTATTGAAAATATAGAGATTTATAATTACTTTTTCGTACTCTTTATCCAGTGAATATTTCAGTATTTTTTTCCCTCCAAGTGGCCACTTTTTTCTGTGAACCAATAAATATTTAATGAGGTCTTGAAGACAAATTATATCCATTGATTCTGTTTTAATTGCATTGGAAACTTAATGGTATCCTTCTATCTTAGCTTGGACTTCTTTTTTTTTCCCTGTGTAGCGATATTTTTTTTGTGCTTTATAAATCTAATAATTTTTTATTGAATAATTATTTATTCATGTGTGATGGGTCTATATTTCCTTTTTTCTATTAATTTTTCTTTGTTCGAACGTATTGATTCAGCTATTCCGTACAATGCACTTTAAACTAGTTAACAATTCGGTTTGGAGTCATTCACCAAAAAGATAATTTATATGTTCTATGTAACAATGGTATTGAATATTTGAATGTGGTCATCACTTGTTTCTTGGTTGTAACTTCTCTTGGCAAGTATAGTGTGCTTGGTTATCATATGTTGGTGTACAATGGACTTGTCTGGATACGATAAAGGAGTATTTCCAGAGTTGGACTGAGATCTCAAATAAAAAAGAGGAGTGCAAGAGATGAATGGTGTGTTTTTGTGCAATCATTTGGAACATATAATTAGAACGAAATCAGAGAATTTTTCAAAACAAAAGAAGAGGAGTTGAGGAGATTATCAATATATCCTTCCTGAACTACAAGAAGTGGTTAAGAACAGAACCTTTCTGTTATTGATGGCAATACCAGAGATGGCAGAAAGAATATCTAAGTTGTTTTACTTGTGTGTTCTAGTTTTGGTTCCTATGTTATTATTACCTATACTCCACTTGTTGTGTTGAGCTTCTTTTTTAAAAAAATATTAATGTTCTCCCACCTTACACTCTTTATATATACTCTTCCATTCATTATATTATCAAATTTGTCAGTCAGTAAGCTTACGCATATGAAAATCACATTATTATATATGGGTTTTACTTTAGTTTGTTATATTCAACCTAGGATTCGTGTAAACTCCAAAAAATTAATAAATAAATAATTAATAAATTAATAATTATTTAAAAATTAAAAAATTAAATTTTATAATTTAAAGAAGTAAAAATAATTAAAATACAAATTTTAATATTAAATTTAAAAGTTATAGACTAAAATAAAGATGTCGGGCCGAACCAATTAAACCGAACTTACAAAGAGTTTAAGGTCCAATCCAACTCACCAACACTTATGAGTTTCAGCTTATCTTCCCCAACACATTGGTGAATCACGCTGAAAATTGGAGGAAAGGCAAGAATCAAGAACTTACACCCTAACCTCATTTTCAATTTCATTTATCGTTCAATTTGGAACTCCGAGTCACGAGCAGTTAGCGGCCACGTATTCGTCTCGAAATTCTCTACAAAACTCACCGAACAATTTGGTAAGAAATTTTTAATTTCTCACCCAGCCTTTCTCCCTTCAAATTCGAAAATTTTAGATTCTTGAGTTTTGAGATTTTGTGATTTAATGATGTTAGGTGTGCTCCAGTGGTGAGAAATTACTGGATTTTGTTTTGATTACCTGTGGGCACGGTAAAGAAACTCTAAACCTTTGTGATTATCCAATTATGTGAACCTTAGTTATTAATTTGGTGAATTTCATGGAATTAGATTGAAATTATGTTTAATTAGAAATTTAATCGGTGAATTGGAGCGCTTGAAATCAAGCTTTGGTGGTTGGAGCTCTTTGAAATCGATTTGGAGTCTTGGGAAGCGTGGAATTATGGCGTTTGTGAATTAGAGAGAAATCGGCCAAGGTATGGTCTTAGTTTCTCGTAGATAATATATAATTTTACATGAAAACTTAGGCTAGTTGACCGTATGATAAGTTGAACTAAGTGAATATATTGAGATTTATTGATTTCTAGTGAAAATATTGAGTCTATTATGAAAATGTGATGATAACTATTGTTAATAAGATTAATGATAGTTAATGATGATTGTGATGATTGATGATGATACAAAATTGTGATTTGATGATATTTTGATGAATGATGTTTGAAGTTGGGTTGAAGATTGTTGTGTGGATTGATGAGATTGTATGTATCGATGATGAAAAGTGTTTGGAAAATAGGTGGATATGATTTTGGGAGCATTGGAGTTATTTTGGAAGTAAAATAATGGTTTATGAATTGAGGTTTTGGAAGTATAAATGTTTTAATGATTTTTGGTAAAACTTGATTTTTAATCAAATTTTGTGGACCATAACTTGAGTCTCGAGTTTTGGATTTGAATAAAATTTCTTTCGAATTAAAGATAATTTCAAGAGATTTAAAATGGTATAAATTTTGTGAAAATCAGAATTTTGTAAAGAAAATTATGGACGTCGGAAGTTAAATGCCAAAAACTAAATTTTTCCTAAGTTACAGAAAACCAGGATTTCTGGTGTGTGTGCGTATGCACATTAGTGTGCCCACGCAAAGACCAGGAAGTGAGTGTCTGAGTGATAAATCATAATTTGATGGTTTATTTTGGATTGAGCTGAGTGGATTTTTTCAATTCTTTTCACACTTATTCATATAAATTGCATGATTTTATGATTTCTTCCTAATTGTGGTTTATAGTTCAAAACATGCTTTCTAGGCCTTAAAAGTACTAATTTTTAATTCTCTCTTATTACCATTTGATGTCGTGATGCGTTTGCTAAGTGATTTCAAGGTCTATAGGGCAAGAATGACTTAGAGGATGGAATGGAAGCATGCAAAAGTGGAAGGAACTTGATGAATTGAAGTTTTGAGAATCTGGTGCTCGTGCATACGCTTGGCCTACGCGTACGCGTGACCTGTGCAAGAGTTCGACTGGCGCGTGATTTCCTTAAAATTGCACGTGTCAGCGATTTCTGGACCTTTCTTAGGCCTAAATCAACCTAATTCTGATGAGAGAAAGACCAAAAATTGAAGGGAGAATAGGAGGCAACCAAGACACATTTACTTAATTTTTAGCTAGTTTTTTATCATAGGTGTCTAGAGAGAGAAACTCTTCCTTCTCTCTAGGGTTTAGTGCACTTTAATTACATTTTATCTCAATTACTAATTTGGATCTTGTTATATTTCCATTTTATTGCTTTAATTGTAGTTTCTCTAGCTTAATTTCACTTAGAAACTTTGTTGACTATTCTCTCTTATTTTGTTGCTTTATGGATCTTGTTAATTTTAAATTTCTATTAATGCATTGAAGTTTCTGGATTTATATGTGTTAATTGAGTTGTGATTATTTCCAATTAGTAGTGGGTAGACTTAATTGTGTTTAATTCTCTCAATTTTATGATGTCTTTTATTAGTGCTCATCAAGTATTTGATAGAATGTTCATTTTGAATATGGAGTACATCCCTATTCTTAGTTTTGGAGTTGAGTAATTGGAGACTCTTGAATTGTCAAAATCAAATGTTGATTGGTAATTGAAGGTTTCAGTTGACTTGAATGCCACTAAATCTAATCTTTCATTAGGATTTAATTAGGACTTGTGGACTATAATCAATTGTGCTCATTTGAATTTTCTTTAATTGTTAGAGGATAACTAAGTGAGAGCAATAAAAGATACTTGTTATTAACTAAGTGAGGATGACAATGAGGATAGGAATTCTAATTCTCATCCCTAGCCAATGCTTTTTATATTAATTGATTGTCATTCCCTTTTGTTAGCTTTGATCTCTTTGCTCTTCTAGCTTAAGTTCACATTCATTAGTTATATGCCTTTGTTAATGCTATCATTTTATTGCATACTTGTTAGTTTGTTAGTTTCTTGATTGGTAATTCTAGTTGTCCCCTTTTAATTGTTACTTGTGCATTGCTTTTATTTTCTTGTAACTTTACTTTTTTTCACAAGCAATTTAAAACCCCCAAATTTCCTAACCAATGATGTGTATTCAATTGCAAGTCCTAGGAAAAATGACCTTGGATCCTACTCTCGGTAATTGATTTGATTGCTGTGACACTCTTCTAAACTTTGATTGGGGATCACTTGTCAGTTTAGGCTATAATTGTGACATTTGAGTTGAAAATCCTTTGGAATTTTCTAAGCCAGCATTTATCCTCCATCAATGCGTTTGGGCTCGTGCGTATGTATGAGGGGGTGTACGAACGCACATGCTGAGAAATTTGCAAGTTGTGTGTACAAACAACATTATCTGTACGCATAGGCTGGGGAATTCATCTAGTGCATGCGTACACATGGATATCATGCGTACGCACAAGCCCTATTTTTCATATAAAACTCCGATTTTAACTATTTTACCTTCCTAGCATGCTTGTAAACTTTCTTAACACTTGTTTAAGACTCCTTAGATGGAATTTAGTATTTAGTCTTTGGGGCAGTGAGAGTGTATTGAGTGCACAAAATAAGTGTTTAAGATTTGTTTAGAGTTGGTGATTTAAGTCTTAGAATTATTGGGGGTGAAATTAATGAGAGCGGATTTGTGGGTATTACATTGATAATGAGTTGAGGATTAAATGAGAACATGAGTTGAGAAATGATAGAGAACTGAATGACAGTGTATAGGGCATTATATCCCTGGAATGTTGAGAACTCGAGAATTAAGAATGAATTGAGATAAGAAAGTTGGTGATGACTGATGAATCCATATTTTCCGATATAATTTGGCTTGATTTGAATGGATTCTAGCATATGAACTCACACTTAAGCACTCAAATAGCATACTTTTGTGTTTGATCCCTAATTTGATCCTAAATGTGAAAACATGAAATTTTATGCTTTAATAGAGCAAATTAATTCCACTTTTATGTCATTCGATGCCGTGATATGGTTTGTGAGTGATTTCAGGCCTTGAAGGCAAGAATGGATGGTCAAAAGTGGAAGAAAGCATGTACAAGGGAGAGAACATGAAGAAATCAAGGTAAAGCACACACAGCAAAGTATGCGTGCGCACGGCCCTGCGTGCGTATGCACATGCAAGGATTTCCATGCGTGCGTGTGCACAAGCACCTGTGCGTACGCACAGGTCGATTTTCCACTGAGTGTGCGGACGCACATATGTTTTATGCTTTCTTTATGCTTGATTTCTTGTTTATATTTGGTTTTGTTGATAGTTGGTTATAGCTTTCCAATTTTCCTTGCAATTTTCCATGCTTTACTTTTATGCATACATGGTGTTTGAGAAAATGCCAACTTTAAATTTTGAATAGATTTTCACACCTTGGCCTGTGGTTTGAGTTCCTAGGACACTAGAGTCATAATGTCCGACATTTAGTGGTAATTCTTGGATAGTTAGTTGACTCTTGTTTCCATTGATGCTAGCCTTTTATCAACTAGTTTGGTAAGTCGGTTAGGACTTATGGATTAAGGTCAATTATGCTTGCTTGACTTACTCCTCGATGGTTGGGGTTGACAAGGCGAGATTGACTCATCATAATTATCATAGTTGTGGTTGTGGCGATGATAGGATTCCTTTGATCCTCATTCCCAAGTCAAGGCCCTTTATTGCATTCCTTGCATTTTCACTAGTTTTGATCTCATTTTCTCTTTGCTTGCATTAATTACAATTTTGATCATCTCTTGGTTCTTTTATTGCTTAGTTCTTTCAATCTTTCATTTCTTGCTTGAAAACCCCTTTTTGACTTAACAAACAAGGAAGTAACACTTCAATTGCGTCCTGATGAGCGGATAATTTATACGCTTTTTGGCATTGTTTTTAGGTAGTTTTTAGTAGGATCTAGCTACTTTTAGGGATGTTTTTATTAGTTTTTATGCAAAATTCACATTTCTGGACTTTACTATGAGTTTGTGTGTTTTTTTGTGATTTTAGGTATTTTCTGGCTGAAATTGAGGGACCTGAGCAAAAATCTGATAGGAGGCTGACAAAGGACTACTGATGCTGTTGGATTCTGACCTCTCTGCACTTGAAATGGATTTTATGGAGCTACAGAACTTCAACTGGCGCGCTCTCAATTGCTTTGGAAAGTAGACATCCAGAGCTTTCCAGAAAGATATAATAGTCCATACTTTATTTCGAGTTTAGACGACGAAAACTGGCGTTCAACGCCAGTTCCATGCTGCATTCTGGAGTAAAACGCCAGAAACACGTCACAAACCAGAGTTAAACGCCAAAAACACGTTACAACTTGGCGTTTAACCCCAAGAGAAGCCTCTGCACGTGTAAAGCTCAAGCTCAGCCCAAGCACACACCAAAGTGGGCCCCAGAAGTAGATTTCTGCACTTAGACTTATTTCTGTAAACCTTAGTAGCTAGTTTAGTATAAATAGAACTTTTTACTATTGTATTAAGCGTCTTGTCTTTTGATGGATCTTTAATCAGTGTATGCGATTTTAGATCTTCATGGGGGCTGGCCATTCGGCCATGCCTAGACCTTGTTCTTATGTATTTTCAACGGTGGAGTTTCTCCACACCATAGATTAAGGTGTGAAGCTCTGCTGTTCCTCCAGTATTAATGCAGTTACTATCATTCTTCTATTCAATTCAGCTTATTCTTATTCTAAGATCTTCGCTGCACTTCAATATGATGAATGTGATGATCCGTGACACTCATCATCATTCTCACCTATGAACGCGTGCTTGACAACCACTTCCGTTCTACCTTAGACCGAGCGCGTATCTCTTAGTCTCCATTTCGAAAGATCGGAGTCTTCGTGGTATAAGCTAGAATTATTGGCAGCCATTGTAGAACCTATGCACAATTACTCAAGAGGGGGGGTGAATTGAGTATTGCAACAACAATGAATCTTTTTGCGAAAGTTAAAGACAATATACAAAAGTGTTATTGTACTAGTATTTTTCCAAGAGCTTAACTCAATTGCTAAGCATTTATAAGGAGCTTTTACTTTCCAATAGACACCAACTCAAATAAATTGATCAAGCTTTTCACCAATCGGACTTAAGCCACTCCTTAAGTACTTACGAAGCTATTTTTCGATCACAATTTATTTGCACAAAGGTAAAAGACAATAATATTAAAGAGATGAGTTTGGAGAGATGCAAACGCTATTTAGAGTGGTTCGGCACAATCCTTGTCCTACGTCCACTTTCTTTCTCAATCGCAATTGAGAAGTTCCACTATTGCCAAGCTTCAAGGTGCTCGCGCAAAACCTTTTACAATCCGAGTCCTTAGTTTCTAACACCTCACGGTATATGATCACCACTCGTATACTAACCCACTCCACTTAGAGATACCTTCTCTAAGATTTGCCTTGAGTACTTAGTATACCTCTTTGGTATCCTCACCGACTATAGTGTTTATAACTCTTGACTCAACCTTGGAGATCACACTCCAATTTACAAAGTGTACAAGAAAACAATTCTCAAAGAATTGTTGTGATGAAATGAGTACTCTCTAGAAGAGTGTATGATTACAAGTTTAGCACTATTGAACCAATTGATATTGCTCTCTCAAATTGTGTATTATATCACTCAAAAAATGTAGAATGAAAGAATATGAGCGAGATAGTTTTCTAAAATCAAAAACTTCTGAAATAAGGCTTCAATCCATCCATTTATAGATTCCCCAAACATTAGAAATGTTGGGGAATTAATGGGATGGAGCATTTATGTCAAAACTAGCCATTTTTTATGTTTTTGAATTATTTGCATCGATGCATAACACTTTGCATCGATGCAAATGTGTCTTTGAAGCTGAAATTTGAATTTTCAGCTAGGTTGCATCGATACAAACATCTTTGCATGATGGAACAAGTCGTTGCATGCTTTGCATCGATGCAAGATGAGTGTGCATCGATGCAAACCTCAAAGAATGGCTTAAAATCACTTCAAAATGCTTAGGATTGATCTCAAACTTGTTGGAGTCAATTCCTATGCTTTTGTACTTTTGAAAACAAGTTTTTAAACCATTTGGCTAGCATCGAATTTGCCAAAACATTTTGTGAGTGTGTGTTGAGAGATTTAACAATTGGTTCTTAACAAGAAGTTACCTAAGTCCTAAGACACTATACTCGTCTTCAAATGTTGTGGACTTGAGTTTCTTGTTATTGTTGTG
>NC_029780.3:88774683-88775897 GCF_000817695.3 Arachis duranensis
TAATCATATGTTGTACTATAAAGTATGGCCAATTAATCTTAATCCCATTTATCATAGCCCACATGACAATCAAATCTTCATCATTTACATTCGCATGCCCGGATATTTTAGGTTGCAATACATAGGTGACTAGATATAACAAAGTTCTATGTTCCGCACTCATTGAATTGCAACTAATTTTGGAGTGAGCTCCTTGTACAAGGTTGAACAAATGCATGGCATTTTCCTTTGAATAACCCCATTCATCAATTGGGGTTTTACCACCTTGAAACAAGTCACCTTGATTTGGCAACTCCCAAATGGTGGCTAACTCATCACCATCTAGCCTATAATCCTTTCTTCCTATCTTGAAGAATAGTGTGAAATTTGATTCATCTTCCTCATCAATCTCAATCATGAGTGTACTATAGGCTATGGCAACTAACTCCGGATAATATTTACTCTTAATTTGAACAAAATCCATGAGGCCTTGTTGAACTAGAATAGCCTTAAGAGTATCAAACTTATGAATGACAAGAAGGGTCGGATCTAAATACCTCGGAGGAATTTCCTTTCTTCCGGCGAGCCTTGCCTCATAGAATTGAAGATCTTCATTAGAAGCAAAGTACCTTGCCAAAGGATGATCATTTGGAGGTGGAACCACACTTGAAGAGCCTTTTGACTTCTTCATGGTTCTCTTGATTCTAGGCATTGTGGATGATTTTGTTTTATGGGTTTTGTAGAGAAGAATGTGGAGACTTCAAATATGTAGTTTGTTTGTAGTGGGTATCAAAGTTTTGTGAGTTGTATGAAGCTATATGTGAGCTTGTTTTGGAGGTTATGGAGGTTTGAATTTGGGAATATGAGTTGTGAGGTTGAAGATGATGAAAAAGTGGGGTTTTGTTGCTCAAAAATGCCAAATTCACGTGTTTTTGTGCAATTTGGTCGAGTTTGCATCGATGCAGAGCTTGGTTGCATCGATGCAACATACATCATTTTGCCCAAAATCACCAAATTTTCATCCTTTGGTGGTTCTTTCTTCAATCCTTTGAGTTCCAACATGTATATACTCACTTAAACCATTATAAACTTCAATTTGTTGATCCTCCATTATTTATAATCTTCAAATTCTTCAATCTACCTCAAGATTAATCACTCATTCATCAACTCATAAACCTACAAAACAATGGCTAATTGGATATCTCCAATGCTTAAGTTAGTAAGAGATACAAAAA
>NC_029780.3:88784124-88785277 GCF_000817695.3 Arachis duranensis
TGTCAAAACTAGCCGTTTTTTTATGTTTTTGAATTATTTGTATCGATGCATAACACTTTGCATCGATGCAAATGTGTCTTTGACGCTGAAATTTGAATTTTCAGCTAGGTTGCATCGATGCAAACATCTTTGCATCGATGCAACAAGTCGTTGCATGCTTTACATCGATGCAAGATGAGTGTGCATCGATGCAAACCTTAAAGAATGGCTTAAAATCACTTCAAAATGCTTAGAATTGATCTCAAACTTGTTGGAGTCAATTCCTATGCTTTTGTACCTTTGAAAAACAAGTTTTTAAACCATTTGGCTAGCATCGAATTGTAAGATGTGCATCAAAACATTTTGTGAGTGTGTGTTGAGAGATTTAGCAATTGGTTCTTAACAAGAAGTTACCTAAGTCCTAAGACACTATACTTGTCTTCAAATGTTGTGGACTTGAGTTTCTTGTTGTTGTTGTGTTGCTTTCAACTCTTCATGCTTGTTCATTCAAGTTGTTTGTTGGTTTGTCTTTTCATGTCGTTTGTTGGTTTGTCATTCATCAAAACCTACGAATACAAACTTCGCATACAAGCAACATGATTTACAGCCATTCCTAAGATCCGAAAGGTCTAAACCTTGTCTGTGGTCTTCCGAGTAGGATCTGAGATGGGATGACTGTGATGAGCTTCAAACTCGCGAGTGTTGGGCATAGTGACAGACGTAAAAGAATCACTGGATTCTATTCCGACATGATCGAGAACCGACAGATGATTAGCCGTGCTGTGACAGAGCATTTGGACCATTTTCACTGAGAGGATGGGAAGTAGCCATTGACAACGGTGACGCCCTATATACAGCTTGCCATAGAAAGGAGTATGAATGATTGGATGAAAGCAGTAGGAAAGCAGAGATTCAGAAGGAACAAAGCATCTCTATACACTTGTCTGAAATTCCCACCAATAATTTACATAAGTATCTCTATCTCTATTTTATGTTTTATTTATCTTCATATTCAAAAACCATTATAACCATTATTATCCACCTGACTGAGATTTACAAGATGACCATAGCTTGCTTCATACCAATAATCTTCGTGGGATCGACCCTTACTCACGTAAGGTATTACTTGGACGACCCAATGCGCTTGCTGGTTAGTTGTGCGAAGTTGTGACAA
>NC_029780.3:88785283-88854845 GCF_000817695.3 Arachis duranensis
CGTTTGAGAGCTCCAAGTCTTTGGCGCCATTGTTGATGATCACAATTTCGTGCACCAAGTTTTTGGCGCCGTTGCCGGGGACTGTTTGAGTTTGGACAACTGACGGTTCATCTTGTTGCTCAGATTAGGTAATTTTTTGTTCAAAAAGTCTTCAAAAATTTTTCAAAATTTTTTCTTTGTTTGCTTTTTTCCAAAAATAATTTTCAAAAATCCAAAAAGAATAAATAAAAAAATTATAAAAATAAAAAATATATTTTGTGTTTCTTGTTTGAGTCTAGAGTCAATTTTTAAGTTTGGTGTCAATTGCATCTTTTTAAAAATTATGCATTTTTTTCGAAAAATTCATGGATTGCATTCTTCATGATCTTCAAGTTGTTCTTGGTAAGTCTTCTTGTTTGATCTTCATATTTTCTTGTTTTGTGTCTTTTGTTGTTTTTCATATGCATCTTTGCATTCATAGTGTCTAAGCATGAAAAATTTCTAAGTTTAGTGTCTTGCATGTTTTTCTTTTCTTGAAAATTTTTCAAAAATAAGTCTTGATGTTCATTATGATCTTCATAATGTTCTTGGTGTTCATCTTGACATTCATAGTGTTCTTGCATGCATCATTGGTTTTGATCCAAAATTTTCATATTTTGGGTCATATTTGTGTTTTTCTCTCTCATCATTAAAAATTCAAAAAAAATCAAAAAAATATATTTTCCTTATTTCTTTCATAAATTTCGAAATCTTTGGGTTGACTTAGTAAAAAAATTATAAAATTAGTTGTTTCTTGTTACTCAAGTCAAGATTTCAATTTCAAAAATCCTATCTTTTCAAAATCTCTTTCAAAAATAAAATCTTTTTCATTTTTTTATTTTCGAAAATTTTAAAAATTGATTTTCAAAATCTTTTTCTTAATTTTATTTCATAATTTTCGAAAACTTTACTAACAATTAATGTGATTGATTCAAAAATTTGAAGTTTGTTACTTTCTTGTTAAGAAAGGTTCAATCTTTAAATTTTAGGATCATATCTTTTAGTTTCTTATTAGTCAAGTAATCAGTTTTAAATTTAAAAATCAAATCTTTTTAATTTTCTTTTCATATCTTTTTCAAAATATCTTTTCAATCCTATCTTTTTAATCATATCTTTTTCAAATCATATCTTTTTCAAAATCAATTTCAAAAATCTTTTCTAACTCCTTATCTTTTCAAAATTGATTTTCAAATATTTTTCAATTAACTAATTGACTTTTTGTTTGTTTCTTATCTTTTTCAAAATCACCTAACTATTTTTCTCTCTCTAATTTTCGAAAATTCCTCACCTTTTTTCAAAATTCTTTTAATTAACTTATCATTTCAATTTTAAATTTTAATTTTATTTCTTCTCTTAATTTTTGAAAATCACTAACCATTTTTCAAAAATAATTTTCGAAAACTCTTCTCTTCATCTAAAAATTCGAACCCTCTCTTCTCCTCTGTGTTCGAATTTTTCTCTTCTCCTTCTTCTATTCTTTTCTTCTTCTACTCACATAAAGAAATCTCTATACTGTGACATAGAGGATTCCTCTTCCTTTTCTGTTCTCTTCTTTTTCATATGAGCAGGAGCAAGGACAAGGAAATTCTTGTTGAAGTAGATTCTGAACCTGAAAGGACTCTGAAGAAGAAGCTAAGAGAAGCTAAAGTACAACAATCCAGAGAAAACCTTACAGAGAATCTCGAAAAAGAAAGAGACATGACCAAACCCACTAATAATGGTGGAGGCGCAAGGAGGATGCTTGGTGATTATACTACACCTACTTCCAATTTTTATGGAAGAAGCATCTCAATCCCTACCATTGGAGCAAACAATTTTGAGCTGAAGCCTCAACTAGTTACTCTGATGCAACAGAACTGCAAGTTCCATGGACTTCCATCAGAAGATCCCTATCAGTTTTTAACTGAATTCTTGCAAATCTGTGATAGTGTTAAGACTAATGGAGTAGATCATGAAGTCTACAGGCTCATGCTTTTCCTCTTTGCTGTAAGAGACAGAGCTAGAACATGGTTAGACTCACAACCTAAAGATAGCCTGGACTCTTGGGATAAGCTGGTCACGACCTTCTTGGCCAAGTTCTTTCCTCCTCAAAAGCTGAGCAAGCTTAGAGTGGATGTTCAGACCTTCAAGCAAAAAGATGGTGAATCCCTCTATGAAGCTTGGGAAAGATACAAGCAGTTGACCAAAAAGTGTCCTTCTGGCATGCTTTCAGAATGGACCATTTTGGATATATTCTATGATGGTCTATCTGAGTTCTCTAAGATGTCACTGGACCATTCTGCAGGTGGATCCATTCACCTAAAGAAAATGCTTGCAGAAGCTCAAGAACTCATTGACATGGTTGCAAATAACCAATTCATGTACACCTCTGAGAGGAATCCTGTGAGTAATGGGACACCTCAGAAGAGGGGAGTTCTTGAAATTGATACTCTGAATGCCATATTGGCTCAGAACAAAATGTTGACTCAGCAAGTCAACAGGATTTCTTAGAGTCTGAATGGATGGCAAAATGCATCCAACAGTACTAAAGAGGCATCTTCTGAAGAAGAAGCCTATGATCTTAAGAACCCTGCAATGGCAGAGGTAAATTACATGGGTGAACCCTATGGAAACATCTATAATTTCTCATGGAGAAATCATCCAAATTTCTCATAGAAGGATAAACAAAAGCCCCAACAAGGCTTTAATAATGGTGGAAGAAACAGGTTTAGCAATAGCAAGTCTTTTCCATCATCTTCTCAGCAACAGACAGAAAATTCTGAGCAGAGCCCTTCTAGCTTAGCAAACATAGTCCCTGATCTATCTAAGACCACTTTAAGTTTCATGAATGAAACAAGGTCCTCCATTAGAAACTTGGAGGCACAAGTGGGTCAGCTAAGTAAGAAAATCACTGAAACTCCTCCTAGTACTCTCCCAAGCAATACAGAAAAGAATCCAAAAAGAGAGTGCAAGGCCATTGATATTATCAATATGGCTAAATCCAAAGAGGAAGGGGAGGACGTGAATCCCAATGAGAAAGACCTCATGGGACGTCTCCCAGACAGAAAGGTGTTCCCTATTGAGGACCTAAAGGAATCTGAGGCTCATATAGAGACCATAGAGATTCCATTAAACTTCCTTCTGCCATTCATGAGCTTTGAGAACTATTCTTCCTCTGAAGAGGATGAAGATGTAACTGAAGAGCAAGTTGCTCAATATCTAGGAACCATCATGAAGCTGAATGCCAAGTTGTTTGGTAATGAGACTTGGGAAGATGAATCTCCCTTGCTCATTAGTGAACTAAATACATGGGTTCAGCAAACTCTACCTCAAAAGAAGCAAGATCCTGGTAAATTCTTAATATCCTGTACCATAGGCACCATGACCTTTGAGAAGGCTCAGTGTGACCTAGGGTCAGGTATAAATCTTATGCCACTCTCTGTAATGGAGAAACTGAGAATCTTTGAGGTACAAGCTGCAAGAATCTCATTAGAGATGGCAGACAAGTCAATAAAACAAGCTTATGGATTGGTAGAGGACGTGTTAGTAAAGGTTAAAGGCCTTTACATCCCTGCTGATTTCATAATCCTAGACAGTGGGAAGGATGAGGATGAATGCATCATCCTTGGAAGACCCTTCCTAGCCACAGCAGGAGCTGTGATTGATGTTGACAGAGGAGAGCTAGTCCTTCAATTGAATGGGGACTACCTTGTGTTTAAAGCTCAAGGATCTTCCTCTGTAACCATGGAAAAGAGGCATGATAAGCTTCTCTCAATACAGAGTTAAACAAAGCCCCCAAAATCAAACTCTAAGTTTGGTGTTGAGAGGCCACAACTCTAAGTTTGGTGTTGAGAAGCCCCCACATTCAAACTCTAAGTTTGGTGTTGGGAGGCCCTCATCATGCTTTGATGATCTGTGAAGCTCCATGAGAGCTCACTGTCAAGCTATTGACATTAAAGAAGCGCTTATTGGAAGGCAACCCAATTTTTATTTATCTATATTTCTATTGTTCTTTTATGTTTTATTAGGTTTATGATCATGTGGAGTTACAAAATAATTGCAAAAATTAAAAACAGAATAAAAAATAACAGAAGAAAAAGCACACCCTGGAGGAAGAGCTTACTGGCGTTTAAACGCCAGTAAGGAGCATTTGCTTGGTGTTTAACGCCAGAACAGAGCATGAAGCTGGCGTTGAACGCCAGAAACAAGCAGCAAAGTGGCGTTTAATGCCAGAAACAAGCATAGAGCTGGCGTTTAACACCAGAAATAAGCATCAGTCTGGCGTTAAACGCCATAATTGCATACAGAGGGCATTTTACACGCTTAAAGGGTGCAGGTATGAGAAATCCTTGACACCTCAGGATCTGTGGACCCCACAGAATCCCCACCTACCTTTTCCCTCTCTATCACACCTTTTCATAACACTCTTCCCCATCACCTCTTCACCACTCACATCCATCCTCTCTTCCCCATAAACCCCACCTACCTTCAAATTCAAAATCTCTTTCCCACCCAAATCCACCATAAATGACCAAACCCTAACCCCTCTCCCTCCACTATATAAACCCCTTCCTTCTTCTTCATTTTCACACAACACTACCCTCTCTTCTCCTCCTTGGCCGAAACCTACATCACTCTCCCTTTCCTCAATCTCGTCTTCTTCTTCATCTATTCTTTCTTCTTTTGCTCGAGGATGAGCAACATTCTAAGTTTGGTGTGGTAAAAGCATAACTTTTTTTTGTTTTTTCATAACCATTGATGGCACCTAAGGCCAGAGAAACCTTAAGAAAGAGGAAAGGGAAGGCAATTGCTTCCACCTCTGAGTCATGGGAGATGGAGAGATTCATCTTAAAAGCCCATCAAGACCACTTCTATGAAGTTGTGGCCAAGAAGAAGGTGATCCCTGAGGTCCTTTTCATGCTCAAGAAAAATGAGTATCCGGAGATCCGACATGAGATCCAAAGAAAAGGTTGGGAAGTTCTTACCAACCTCATTCAACAAGTCAGAATCTTAATGGTTCAAGAGTTCTATACCAATGCATGGATCACTAGGAACCATGATCAAAGTATGAACCCGAATCCAAAGAATTATCTTACAATGGTTTGGGGGAAATGCTTAGATTTCAGTATGGAAAATGTAAGGTTGGCATTCAACTTGCCTATGATGCAAGAAGATGTACGCCCCTACACTAGAAGGGTCAACTTTGATCAAAGGTTGGACCAAGTCCTCATGGATATATGTGTGGAAGGAGCTCAATGGAAAAGAGACTCAAAAGGCAAGCCGGTTCAATTGAGAAGACTGGACCTTAAGCCTGTAGCTAGAGGATGGTTGGAGTTCATCCAACGCTCCATCATCCCTGCTAGCAACCGATCTGAAGTAACTGTGGATTAGGCTATCATGATCCATATCATCATGACTGGAGAGGAAGTAGAAGTTCATGAAGTCATCTCTCTAGAACTCTACAAAGTAGCCGAAAAGCCTTCCACCTTGACAAAGCTATCTTTTCCTCATCTCATTTGCCATCTATGCTACTTAGCTGGAGTTGTCATAGAAGGAGACATCCTCATTGAAGAGGACAAGCCCATCACTAAGAAGAGAATGGAGCAAACAAGAGAGCCCATTCATGGATCTCAAGAGACGCATGAGGAAGTTCATCATCAAGAAATCCCTGAGATGCCTCAAGGGATGCATTTTCCTCCAAACAACTATTAGGAACAACTCAACACTTCTCTAGAAGGATTGAGTCATGACATGAACCAATTAAGGGTGGAACACCAAGAGCACTCCATCATTCTCAATGAGATTAGAGAAGATCAAAGAGCTATGAGGGAGGAGCAACAAAGGCAAGGAAGAAACATAGAGGAGCTCAAAGACACCATTGGTCCTTCAAGAAGAAGACACCACCCTCACTAAGGTGGACCCATTCCTTATCTTCCTTGTTCTTATCTATCTGTTTTTCGGTTTTTGAGCTTCATGTTTGTCTATGTTTGTGTCTTTATTACATGATCATTAGTATTTAGTAACTATGTCTTAAGGCTATGAATAATTCCAAGAATCCTTCACCTTTCTTAAATGAAAAATGTTTTTAATACAAAAGAACAAGAAGTACATGAGTTTTGAATTCATCCTTGAAATTAGTTTAATTATATTGATGTGGTGAAAGTACTTTTTGTTTTCTGAATGAATGCTTGAACAGTGCATATTTTTTATCTTGTTGTTTATGAATGTTAAAATTGTTGGCTCTTGAAAGAATGATGAACAAGAGAAATGTTATTGATAATCTGAAAAATAAAAAAATTGATTCTTGAAGCAAGAAAAAGCAGTGAATAACAAAAGCTGGCGAAAAAAAATTATAAAAGAAAAAGAAAAAGCAAGCAAAAAAAGCCAATAGCCCTTAAAACCAAAAGGCAAGGGTAAAAAGGATCCAAGGCTTTGAGCATCAATGGATAGGAGGACCCAAGGAAATAAATCCAGGCCTAAGCGGCTGAATCAAGCTGTCCCTAACCATGTGCTTGTGGCATGCAGATGCAAGTGAAAAGCTTGAGACTGAGTGGTTAAAGTCCTGATCCAAAGCAAAAAGAGTGTACTTAAGAGCTCTGGACACCTCTAACTGGGGACTTTAGCAAAGCTGAGTCACAATCTGAAAAGGTTCACCCAGTCATGTGTCTGTGGCATTTATGTATCCGGTGGTAATATTGGAAAATAAAGTGTTTAGGCCCACGGCCAAGACTCATAAAAGTAGCTGTGTTCAAGAATCAACATACTTAACTAGGAGAATCAATAACACTATCTGAACTCTGAGTTCCTATGGATGCCAATCATTCTAAACTTCAAAGGATAAAGTGAGATGCCAAAACTGTTCAGAAGCAAAAAGCTACAAGTCCCGCTCATCTAATTAGAACTAATATTCATCGATATTTTGAGATTTATAGTATATTCTCTTCTTTTTATCCTATTTGATTTTCAGTTGCTTGGAGACAAGCAACAATTTAAGTTTGGTGTTGTGATGAGCGGATAATTTATACGCTTTTTGGCATTGTTTTTAGGTAGTTTTTAGTAGGATCTAGCTACTTTTAGGGATGTTTTTATTAGTTTTTATGCAAAATTCACATTTCTAGACTTTACTATAAGTTTTTGTGTTTTTCTGTGATTTCAGGTATTTTCTGGCTGAAATTGAGGGACCTGAGCAAAAATCTGATAGGAGGCTGACAAAGGACTACTGATGTTATTGGCTTCTGACCTCCCTGTACTCGAAATAAATTTTCTAGAGCTACAAAACTCCAAATGGCGCGCTCTCAATTGCTTTGGAAAGTAGACATCTAGAGCTTTCCAGCAATATATAATAGTTTATACTTTATTCGAGTTTAGATGACGTAAAATGGCATTCAACGCCAGTTCCATGCTGCATTCTGGAGTAAAACGCCAGAAACACGTCACAAACCAGAGTTAAACGCCAAAAATACGTTACAACTTGGTGTTTAACCCCAAGAGAAGCTTCTGCACGTGTAAAGCTCCAGCTCAACCCAAGCACACACCAAAGTGGGCCCCGGAAGTGGATTTTTGCACTTAGACTTATTTCTGTAAACCCTAGTAGCTAGTTTAGTATAAATAGAACTTTTTACTATTGTACTAAGCGTCTTGTCTTTTGATGGATCTTTAATCAGTGTATGAAATTTTAGACCTTCATGGGGGCTGGCCATTCGGCCATTCCTAGACCTTGTTCTTATGTATTTTCAATGGTGGAGTTTCTACACACCATAGATTAAGGTGTGGAGCTCTGCTGTTCCTCGAGTATTAATGCAATTACTATCATTCTTCTATTCAGTTCAGCTTATTCTTATTCTAAGATATTCGCTGCACTTCAATATGATGAATGTGATAATCCGTGACACTCATTATCATTCTCACCTATGAACGCGTGCCTGACAATCACTTCCGTTCTAACTTAGACCGAGCGCGTATCTCTTAGTCTCCATTCTGAAAAATCGGAGTCTTCATGGTATAAGCTAGAATTATTGGCGGCCATTCCTAAGATCTGAAAAGTCTAAACCTTGTCTGTGGTATTCTGAGTAGGATCTGAGATGGGATGACTGTGACGAGCTTCAAACTCGCGAGTGTTGGGCGTAGTGACAGACGTAAAAGAATCACTGGATTCTATTCCGACATGATCGAGAACCGACAGATGATTAGCCGTGCTGTGACAGAGCATTTGGACCATTTTTACTGAGAGGATGGGAAGTAGCCATTGACAACGGTGACGCTCTACATACAGCTTGCCATAGAAAAGAGTAAGAATGATTGCATGAAAGCAGTAGGAAAGCAGAGATTCAGAAGGAACAAAGCATCTCCATACACTTGTCTGAAATTCCCACCAATGATTTACATAAGTATCTCTATCTCTATTTTATGTTTTATTTATATTCATATTCAAAAACCATTATAACCATTATTATCCACCTGACTGAGATTTACAAGATGACCATAGCTTGCTTCATACCAATAATCTCCGTGGGATCGACTCTTACTCACGTAAGGTATTACTTGGACGACCTGGTGCACTTGCTGGTTAGTTGTGCGAAGTTGTGACAAAGTGTGATTCACGTTTGAGAGCTCCAAGTCTTTGGCGCCATTGTTGATGATCATAATTTTGTGCACCACGTCCTAGGGAGAACGACTCGAGGTTTAAATACTCTCATTTTATTTTGTATTGAATTTATTATTTGATTATGAGAGTTTGTTGTTGGTTTGGACTATGCTACTAACGAATTGATTCTTCTTTTGATTGATTCCAAACCATACGAAAATTATTCTTGTCAATGACTAATGAAAGTTTGAGGTTGATGAACTTATTGAGTATAAAAATGATAACGAATGATGATTGGTGATATGCTTTGATTGGTAAGTCATTATTCACCTCGAGAAAGGATGGTGGTGAATCCTGGTTGTCGAGGTAGCGGCACCGGCGTAAGGGTTTCGACAGTTGGTGCATGAAATTGTAATCACACTTTGCAACTTCACACAACTAACCAGCAAGTGCACTGGGTCGTCCAAGTAATACATTACGTGAGTAAGGGTCGATCCCGTGGAGATTGCTGGCCTGAAGCAAGCTATGGTTATTCTGTAACTCTTAGTCAGGAGTTTAATAATAAAAAGAGTTTTGTTTGCACAAAGTAAAAGAACATGAAATAAATGATACTTGTTATTCAGTAATGGAGAACAGGTTGGGATTTCAGAGATGCTCTGCCCTCTGAATTTTTGCTTTCCTACTGTCTTCTTCTCCAAACATACATGTCCCTTCCATGGCAGGCTGTATATTAGTGGATCACCGTTGTCAATGGCTACCATCCGTCCTCTCAGTGAAAACATGTCCTCTACTATTTACCGCATGGCTAATCATCTGTTGGTTCTCACTTGTTTCGGAATAGGATACATTTATCCTTTTGCACACTGTCACTGTGCCCAACATTTGTGAGTTTGAAGTTCGTCACAGTCATCCCATCCCAGATCCTACTCAGAATACCACAGACAAGGTTTAGGCTTTCCGGATCTCAGGAATGCTGCCAATTATTTCTAGCCTATACCACGTTATGATCTCACTGTGTTCCAAATCTGGCGTTAAACGCCAGTTCTGCTACCTTTCCTGGCGTTAAACGCCAGGCTGGTACCCCTTTTTGGCATTTAACGCCAGCTAGACACTAGACAGCCCTTTCTGGCGTTAAACGCCAGTCTGGTTGCCAATTCTGGCATTTAACACCCAGAATGCTGCCAGACTAGGCGTTAAATGCCCATTCTGCTATCCTTATTGGCGTTCAAACGCCAACAAGCCTGTCCTCCAGGGTGTGCTGTTTTTGATGCTATTTTTCATTCTGCTTTAATTTTGTAGTTGTTTTTATGACTTCACATGATCATCAACCTATAAAAAACATAGACTAACACTAGAAAATAAAAATGAAAAAGTAATTAACATAGATAAATAAGATTGAGTTGCCTCCCAATAAGCGCTTCTTTACTGTCAATAGCTTGACATTACTGAGCTTTATAGTTTGCAATGTCTGTAAATCATGGAGCTTCCTGAATGGCAAACAATTGCTCATCTAGAAAGGTTTCAGAGATCTCAGTAGGAGGAAGGGACGCTCCTGCTACTAGTTCTATCCCGGACAGGTGATCAGCTACTTGGTTCCCTGTCCCTTTTCTATCTCTTATTTCTATATCAAGCTCTTGCAGAAGCAACACCCATCTTATGAGTCTGGGGTTTGAATCCTGCTTTGTGAGGAGATATTCTAGAGTAGGATGGTCAGTGTACACAATCACTTTTGATCCTACTAAATAAGATCTGAACTTGTCAATAGCAAAAACCACTACAAGCATAATTCCTTTTCTGTGGTTGTGTAATTCTTCTGTGCGTCATTTAAAATACGGCTAGCATAATAAATGACATGTAGTAGCTTGTCATGCCTCTGTCCTAATACTGCACCAATGGCATGGTCACTGGCATCACACATTAGTTTGAATGGTAATGTCCAGTCTGGTACAGAAATGACTGGTGCTGTGACCAGCTTAGCTTTCAGAGTCTCAAAGGCCTACAAAAACTCTGTGTCAAAGACAAATGGTGTGTCAGCGGCTAGCAAATTGCTCAGAGGTTTTGTGATTTTCAAAAAATCCTTTATAAACCTCCTATAGAATCCTGCATGTCTCAGAAAGCTTCTGATTGCTTTAACATTGGCAGATGGTGGTAACTTTTCAATTACCTCTACCGTAGCTTGATCCACCTCTATTTTCTTGTTTGAAATTTTGTACCCAAGGACAATTCCTTCAGTCACCATAAAGTGACATTTTTCCCAATTTAAAACCAGGTTAGTCTCTTGGCACCTTTTCAAAACAAGTGCTAGAGGGTCAAGACAGGAGCTGAATGAGTCTCTAAATACTGAGAAGTCATCCATGAAGACTTCCAAAAATTTCTCTACCATATCAGAGAAGATAGAGAGCATGCATCTCTGAAAGGTTGCAGGTGCATTACACAGTCCAAATGGCATCCTTCTGTAGGCGAATACTCCAGATGGACATGTGAATGATATTTTCTCTTGGTCGTGGGGATCTACTGCAATTTGGTTGTAACCTGAATAGCCATCCAAAAAGCAGTAGTAATCATGACCTGCTAGTCTCTCTAGCATCTGGTCTATGAAAGGTAAGGAAAATGATTCTTTCTGGTGGCTGTATTGAGCCTTCTGTAGTCAATACACATACGCCACCCTGTAACTGTTCTTGTATGAACCAGTTCATTCTTTTCATTATGAACCACTGTCATGCCTCCCTTCTTGGGGACAACTTGGACAGGACTCACCCAGGGGCTATCAGAAATAGGATAAATAATCCCAGCCTCTAGTAACTTAGTGACCTCTTTCTGCACCACTTCCTTCATGGCTGGATTTAGCCGCCTCTGTGATTGAACCACTGGCTTCGCGTCATCCTCCAATAGGATCTTGTGCATGCATCTGGCTGGGCTAATGCCCTTAAGATCACTTATGGACCACCCAAGCGCTGTCTTATGTGTCCTTAGCACTTGAATTAGTGCTTTCTCTTCCTGTGGCTCTAAAGCGGAGCTTATGATCACGGAAAAAGTGTCATCCTCTCCTAGAAATGCATATTTCAAGGATGGTGGTAGTGGTTTGAGCTCAGATTTAGGAGGCTTCTCCTCTTCCTGATGAGTTTTCAGAGGTTCTTTTGTTTTCTCTGGTTCCTCCAAATCAGGCTGAACATCTTTAAAAAAGTTCTCTAGCTCTGATTCGAGACTCTCAGTCATATTGACCTCTTCCACCAAAGAGTCAATAATATCAACGCTCATGCAGTCGTTTGGGGTGTCTGGGTGTTGCATAGCTTTGACAACATTCAACTTAAACACATCCTCATTGACTGTCAGGGTCACCTCCCCTTTTTGGACATCAATGAGGGTTTGTCCAGTTTCTAGGAAAGGTCTTCCTAGAATGAGAGTTGCACTCTTGTACTCCTCTATTTTCAACACCACAAAGTCAGTGGGAAAGGCAAATAGCCCAACCTTGACAATCATGTTCTCAATTACGCTTGATGGAATTTTAGTGTAGCCATTAGCAAGTTGGAGGCATATCCGGGTTGGTTTGACTTCTTCAGTCAAACCAAGCTTTCTGATAGTGGATGCAGGTATCAGGTTGATACTTGCCACAAGATCACATAGAGCTGTCTTGGTACAAGCATCCTCTAATGTGCATGGTATCATAAAGCTTCCGGGATCTTTAAGCTTCTCTAGTAAGCTTTTCAGAATGACTGCACTGCATTCTTCAGTGAGGAAATCTTTTTCAGTTTCTCTCCAATCCTTCTTATGACTTAAGATCTCTTTCATGAACTTAGCATAAGAGGGTATCTGCTCAAGTGCCTCTGCAAATGGGATCTTTATTTCAAGAGTCCTGAGATAATCTGTAAAGTGGGCAAATTGTTTATCCTGTTTCTCTTGGCGGAGTTTTTGTGGATAAGGCATCTTGGCTTTATATTCTTCAACCTTAGTTGCTGCAGGTTTATTTCCTACAGAGGTGGTTGGAAAGCCTGCTTAAGGGGGTTGTTATCAGCACTTGCAAGTGTCTGACCCCTCATTGGCGTTTAAATGCCAGGATTGGGGTCTGGATGGGCGTTTAACGCCAATTTTTCACTCTTTTCTGGCATTTGGACGCCAGAATTGGCCATCCACTGGGCGTTTAACGCCAATTTTGCACCCTTTTCTAGCGTTTGAACACCAGAATCATTCCTCTCTGGGCTCTTACGGTCCTCAGAGGGATTTTGGGCAGTGGCTTGGTTATCCTCTGTCAGTTGTCTCTTTCTTGGTTTCCTGCTGCTTTGAGTTGAGGTATTCAATGTCTTTCCACTCCTCAAATGAACAGCTTGACACTATTCTATTATTTGTTTAGATAATTGCTGTCTTGTCTAATCCAATTGTGCTTCCATATTCTTGTTATCATTTTTAGTGTCTTGTAGCATCTCTTTAAATTCTGCTAACTATTTGTTAGAGAAAGTAATTGCTGATTGAGTTTAGCAACTTGTTCTGGGAGACTAGGTTCAGTGGATACTGCTTTAGCCTCTTCCATCATGGAGGACTCACTACTTAAGTAAAGCTGCTGATTTCTAGCAACTGTATCAATGAGCTCTTGAGCCTCTTCAATTGTCTTTTTCATGTGTATAGATCCACCAGTTGAGTGGTCTAGAAATATCTGAGCCTTTTCTGTAAGTCTGTAGTAGAAGATGTCTAATTGCACCCATTCTGAAAACATTTCAGAGGGGCATTTCCTTAGCATCTCTCTGTACCTCTCCCAGGCATCATAAAGAGATTCATTATCCTTATGTTTAAAGCCTTGGATGTCCAGCCTTAGCTGTGTCATCCTTTTTGGAGAAAAATATTGATTCAGAAATTTGTCTGATAACTATTTCCATGTTCTTATGCTTGCTGTGGGTTGGTTATTTAACCACCTCTTAGCTTGATCTTTTACAGCAAATAGAAACAGTAATAATCTGTAGACATTCTGATCTACTTTCTTATTACGTACTATGTCAGCAATCTATAAGAACTGTGCCAGAAACTCAGTAGGTTCTTCCTGTGGAAGACCGAAATATTGGCAATTTTGTTGCACCATGATAATGAGCTAGGGATTTAGCTCAAAATTACTGGTTTTGATGGGGGTATACAGATATTACCCGCATATGAAGCAGTAGTGGGTTACTATATGACCCCAGAGTCCTTCTAGACTGTTCAGTTCCACTTAGGTCCATGATGGAGAAAGGGAGGTGATGTGAATTGTGAATAAAATTTTATTTTATTATTTTTAATATTTTTTTTGTTTTCGGACCAAAATAAATAATAATAATAAAAAAATTGGAAACTAAAATAATTAATTATTTAAAAAGATTTGAAAAATTTTTATGAGTATTTTCGAAAAAAAATGAAGAGAGAAAATGTGGTTAGGAAGTTTTGAAAAAGATATGATTTTAGAAATTTTAAAAAGATATGATTTGAAAAAGATGATTTTTAAAAAATTTGACCAAGTCAACCCAATGGATTCGAAAATAATGAGTAAATAAGGGAATATATATTTTTGAATTTAATGAGGAAAGAGAAAAATAGTAAAATAACACCAAACTTAGAATTTTTAGATCAAAACAAAGAAAACAAACAAGAAAAATCTGAATGTCAAGATGAACACCAAGAACACTTTGAAGATTAAGATGAACGCCAAGAACAAATTTTTGAAAATTTTTAAGAAAACAAAAACACAGAAGACACCAAACTTAAAAATTTTTATACTTTGGACACTGATAATTCGAAAATGTATAAGATAACAAGCAACAAAAGATACTAAACAAGAACAATTTGAAGATAAAGAAAGAACTAAGAACATATAATTAAAAATATGAAGGACAACTAAAAACATGCAAATCACACCAAACTTAAAATATGAAACTAAACTCAAAGAAAAATAAAAAATTAATAAAGAAAAATTGTATTTTTGAAAGATTTTTGAAAAGAAAAAAATAGAAGATGCAACTCTAGTGACTCTAAACCCAAAAAAAGATAAAATTTTTCCTAATCTAAGTAACAGGATGAGCCGTCAGTTGTCCAAACTCGAACAATCCCCACAACGGCGCCAAAAACTTGGTGCACAAATGTGCAATCACACTTTGCAACTCCACACAACTAACCGGTGAGGGCATTGGGTCATCCAAGTAATACCTTATGTGAGTAAGGGTCGATCCCACGGAGATTGCCGGCTTGAAGCAAGCTATGGTTATTCCGTAACTCTTAGTCAGGAGTTTAATAATAAAAAGAGTTTTGTTTGCACAAAGTAAAAGAACATGAAATAAATGATACTTGTTATTCAGTAATGGAGAATTGGTTGGGGTTTCGGAGATGCTCTGCCCTCTGAATTTCTGCTTTCCTACTGTCTTCTTCTCCAAACACGCATGTCCCTTCCATGGCAGGCTGTATGTTGGTGGATCACCATTGTCAATGGCTACCATCCGTCCTCTCAGTGAAAACATGTCCTTTACGGTTTCCTGCATGGCTAATCATCTGTCGGTTCTCACTTGTGTCGGAATAGGATACATTTATCCTTTTGCACACTGTCACTGTGCCCAACATTCACGAGTTTGAAGCTTGTCACAGTCATCCCATCCCAGATCCTACTCAGAATTCCACAGACAAGGTTTAGACTTTTCGGATCTCAGGAATGCTGCCAATTGTTTCTAGCCTATACCACGAGGGTTATGATCTCACGGATTCGAATGCTCTATTGTTAGGAGAAGCAGTCAAACTCGTGGATCAGGAGCCTAAAGATACGCACTCAAGCTGTCGCCCAATGACAACGTTGAGCTCAGATAGAACGAAAGTGATTGTCAGGCACGCGTTCATGGATTTGAGAATGATGACGACTGTCACGGATCATCACATTCTCCATGTTGAAATACGAGTGAGTATCTTTGAATAGAAACAAACGTGGTTGAATAGGAAACAGTAGTAATTGCATTAATCCATGGAAACACAGCAGAGCTCCTCACCCCCACCTATGGGGTTTAGAGGTTCATACTGTAGAAGATACAATAGGATTTGTTAAAATGTCATAAGTTACAAAATAAATCTCTAAAAGTAGTTTTTATACTAAACTAGTAACCTAGGTTTACAGAGAATGAGTAACTAGATGCAAAGAGTGCAGAAATCCACTTACGGGGCCCACTTGGTGAGTGTTTGGGCTGAGCTTCCTAGCTTTCACATGCATGTGCCGTTTCTAGAGTTAAACGCCAGCTTGGATGCCAGTTTGGGCGTTTAACTCCAGCTTTGGTGCCAGTTCTGGCGTTTTACACCAGAAAAAGGATCTCTGGTGGGCATTTAAACGCCAGTTTGGCCCATCAAATCTCGGGAAAAGTATAAACTATTATATATTTCTGGAAAGCCCAAGATGTCTACTTTCCAACGCAATTGAGAGAGTGCCAATTGGGTTTCTGTAGCTCAAGAAAATCTACTTCGAATGTAGGAGGGTCAGAATCCAACAGCATCTGCAGTCCTTTTTCAGCCTCTGAATCAGATTTTTGCTCAGGTCCCTTAATTTCAGCCAGAAAATACCTGAAATTATAGAAAACACACCAACTCATAGTAAAGTCCAGAAATGTGATTTTTGCATAAAAATTAATAAAAATACAACAAAAAGTGAATAAAACATGCTAAAAACTATATGAAAACACTACGAAAAAGCGTATAAAATATCCGCTCATCAACAGTCTCCCGCCTACATTCAGATGTGAGGGCTGAGGTAGTATCCTACTCACATAACCTTATCTGTCGCAAGAGTGAGTCGGGAACTATATCCACGGGTTAAGTGTGCAGGGCACGATATCCCGGGGATGCGCATAAAAGTGAGCCGGGTACTATAACCACGGGTCTATAGTGAGCAGGACACTATATCCTTGGGTGCACATAGTGAGCAATATATCCCTGGGCATGGCAGAAAAGGCTACATCCAAAAGGATGTGTCGGGTTGGCAGTTGAACCGACAAGTGATATCACGGCCAATAGGACAGGCATTCATCATATGCATCTTCTATGTGCTTGTTTGCTTTGCTTTGCTTAACTTCAATTATGCCTAAATGAATCACATGCCTACTTGCTTTTTGTTTTACTTGCTGTGTATGTACACTACTTGTGTTTTACTTGCTTGCTTTATTTGTGTTTTCTGCTGGAATTGAGGAGGCTCGGTAGTCAGTGGCAATGGGATCGCATGGAGGATAGGTTGGTGAAGGCTTTGAGAAAATGGTGACTAGTATTAGTTAGAAATTCCTTAAGTTAGTTTACCCTGTTTATGGTTTAAGTTGTATATTTCCATTAAGCTTGAATATTTTGTATTGATGTGAAGTTCTATGATTCTGTTTGGCTTCCTGGAATCTTATACCTTATCTATTAGGCACTGTTATCATCTGAAAAATTCCAGTTCTCATACCATATATTATTGTTATTTTTTAGATGCAAGTCGCAACATATTTCGGTGAGTTTGCATATTGGTGACACAACAGAGGATGGCATCCTTTTTGTTTTATTTTGCTTTATTCTATTGTAGATGTTCTCTCATCTTTTGTTGTCTTAGAGGCTTTTGCTTTAAATTTTGAGAGATAGGAAGTAAGCCTTTTATAAAACTCTGTTGTGTTCTGTTTTAGCTAGCCAGCCTAAACTCCGTAGGTTTTGACTAGTTATCTTATGTATATTATATATAAATAACTTGTTATATATATATATATATGCTATATTTTGAACTTTCGTTACGCTTTATCACCCTTTGCTTTACGGCATGAGGTAAGGTATAGTGTGATATGGTGTTACATTTATTGTATTAGTGCGATTCGTCCTCATGAGCCTGAGGAATGGACTGATTGTGCTTCATTGCATACTCTAGGATTGGTTTTCTTTTGTGCTATTTAGGATATCTGTTTGATATGCATAGCATGCTTGTTTGGAGTACCTTTGGGATACTTGAAGCACTGAGCTTGAGATATTGAGATTAATCTCCTTGATATCGATTGTTTGGTGTGAAAAGAAAATCCAAATGGTGCCTCGTAGGCAAGATTGACCACGTACATGAGGAGTGAGTGAGGGTAATCTGCTAGTTGTTAATCATGTTGAGTTCATGGCAGCAATTACTAACCTAGCCAAAATGATGCAAGTGAGCACTGCTGTGACTACTCATGCTATAGAAAGGATGGGGCATGGGAATGGAAATGGTACTAGGAATGAAGAAGAAACTGGGAACAACTTAGGAGTTCGGCCAATGACTCTAGTTGCTTTTTTGAAGGTTAACCCGCCGACTTTTAAGGGATAGACGAACCCTACTGAGGCAGACAACTGGTTCCAAGCAATAGAGTATGTGTTACAAGCTCAACATGTTTTGGAAAACCAGTTCTTGAAGTTTGCGGCATATCCGTTATTGGGTGAGGCTAAGCACTGGTGGCAAAGAGAGTGTCGACTGATGCAACTACAAAATGAGGATATTCCCTGGGAGTTGTTTCAAACTATCTTCTACAAGAAATATTTTCTGAAGTCAATAAAGGAGGCAAGGGAGTTGGAACTTATGCAGCTGAAGCAAATGTTTATGACTGTAGTAGAGTACACCAGAAAGTTTGTGGAACTTTACAGGTTTTTGAGGATTTTTAGGGTGCTCCCGAGTCCTACGAAGGTTGGAAATACATCAAATACCAAGACATCTCAGGATAACATTATGAGTGCAGTGGCTCTGCTAGAGATTAGGAGATTCTCCGAGTTGGTGAACAAGCCGCGAGTTGTAGAGGACTGTGCCAAGAAGATTGTTGTGGCAAGAGATAATTGTGAAGGTACCAACAATCAAAGTCATGGAGAGTACTTTCAACCGAGGGGACCGAACTTCAAATGGAATGGACATGCCCCTCAGTGTCCTCAAGGTCAAGGAAATTTCGGGAGGAATAACAATGCTCAGTTTCACTTGGAAAAGGGAAGCAGTCTATGCTATACTTGTGGACTATCTAGGCACATTGTTAAGGACTGCCATCGTGGGAAAAACCAAATTGTGGGTCGGAATCAGCAACCAATCCGTGTGTTTGCATTGGATGTGAGTGATGCGACGAGAACAGATCCTCTGATAAGAGGTAAGCTTATAAAGTTGGTTTAGAATGTTTCTTGGACCAAAGTTTAGCTTAATTTTATCTTATGGAATGTCACCGTTAGGGCTGTCAAAACTTAGAGTCTTGTTGGAGGAACCGATGGAAAGCAAAAATTCTGGTGAACGTAGCTGAGTAATTCTGATTCTTAATGACAAACAATCAGAGTAACGCAATGAAAGTGTGGTGTATGATCTGAGTGCCGCAATGAAAGCACGATGATTGTGATAAGATTAGGACTACTATGATGAGAAGGAGAAGTTATAGGAGACGAGCTATTTTAACAATTAGCAAAAGGTCGGGGAGCTATACGTTGAGTTAAAAGAGAACTACTCTCACGTACCTATGTGGTGATTGACATTTTCGAGGGCAAAAATTTTTGTTAGGGGGATAGGATGTAAACTCTAGGAAATTAATAAATAAGTAGCCAATAAATTAATAATTGTTTAAAAAAAATTTAAGAAATTAAATTTTATAGTTTAAAGAAGTAAAAATGATTAAAACACGAATTTTAACACTAATTTTAAAGATTATGGCCCAAAATGGGGCTGTCGGACCGAACCGATTAAACCGGATCCACAATAGGCCCAAGGCGTAATCCAACTCACCAACACTTATGAGATTCAGCTCATCTTCCCCAACAAATTGATGAATCCCGCTGAAAATTAGAGGAAAGGCAAGAAACAAGAACTCAAACCCTAACCTCATTTTCAATTCCACTTATCTTTCAACCTGGAGCTCCGATTGACGAGGCATCAATGGCCACGCGTTTGTCTCGGAATTTCCTACGAAATTCATCAAACAATTTGGTAAGAACTTTAAAATTTCTCGCCCAGGCTTCCTTCGTTAAAATTCCAAAATTTTAGGTTCTTGGGTTTTGAAATTTTGTGATTTAATGATGATAGGTGTGCTCTAGTTGTGGGAATTACTGAGTTTTGCTTCGATTACCTAATGGGAATGGCAAAAGAACTCTAAACCCTTGTGGTTATCCAATTATATGAACCCTAGTCATTAATTTGGTAAATTTCATGGAATTAGATTAAATTTTGTTAAATTGGAGAATTAATTGGTGAACTGGAGCACTTGAAATTAAGCTTTGGTGGCTGGAGCACTTTGAAATCGATTTGGAGTCTTAGGAAGCTTAGAGTTGTGGCATTTTTGGCTTAGAGAGAAATCGGCCAAGGTTTGGTTTTGGTTTATCAAAAATAATATATAATGTTACGTGAAAACTTAGACTAGTTGACCATAGGATAAGTTGAACTAAGTGAATATGTTGAGGTTTAGTGATTTCAAGTGAAAATATTGAGTCAATCTTGAAAATCTGATGATAATTTTTATTAATGAGATTGACGATAGTTAATGATGATTGTGATGATTGATGATGATAATAAATTATGATTTGATGTTATTTTAATGAATGATGTTTGAAGTTGGGTTGAAGATTGTTGGGTGGATCGATAAGATTGTATGTACTGATGATGAGAAGTGTTTGAGAAATAGGTGGATATGATTTTGGGAGCATTGGAGTTGTTTTGGAAGTAAAATAATGGTTTATGAATTGAGGTTTTGGAAGTATAAAGGTTTTAGTGATTTTTGGTAAAACTTGATTTTTAACCGAATTCAACGGACCATAACTTGATTCTCAGATTTTAGATTTGAATAAAATTTCTTTCAAATTAAAGATAATTTCAAGAGATTTAAAATGTTATAAATTTTTTGGAAATCAGAATTTTTTAGAGGATGTTATGGACATTGGAAGTTAAGTGCCAAAAACTGATTTTTTTCTAAGTTGCAGAAAACCAGGGTTTCTAGTGTGCACGCGTACGCAGATTAGTGTGCACATGGAAAGACTAGGGAGTGCGTTTGGGCTCGTGCGTACGCATGAGGAGGTGTGTGTACGCACACGCTGAGGAATTTGCAGGTTATGAGTATGCACATGCCGGGGAATTCGTCTAGTGCGTGCATACGCACAAGCTCTATTTTTCATCTAAAACTTTATTTTTAACTATTTTACCTTCCTGGCAAGTTTATAAACTTTCCTAACACTTGTTTAAGACTCCTTAGATGGTATTTAGGCTTTGGGGCAGTGAAAGTGTATTGAGTGGACAAAATAAGTGTTTAAAATTAGTTTAGAGCCGGTGATTTAGGTCTTGGAAGTCTTATGGGCGAAATTAATGAGAGTGGATTTGTGGATATTACATTGATAATGAGTTGAGGATTAAATGAGAACATGAGTTGAGAAATGATTGATAACTGGATGACAATATACAGGGCACTATATTCCTGGAATATTGAGAACTCGAGAATTAGGAATGAATTGAGATAAGAAAGATAGTGATGACCGATGAAGGTTTGAGGTTGATGAACCTATTGAGTATGAAAAATAATCAATGAATGATGATTGGTGATTTGCTTTGGTTGGTAAGTCGCTATGCACCTTAGCTAGGTAAGGACAGTGGTGAATCCCACTTGTCGAGGTAGCGGTGCTGGTATAGGGGCTGTGGCAGTCTCCCAGCTACGTTCAGATGTGAGGGTTGAGGTAGTATCCTGCTTGTATAACCTTCTCTGCTGCAAAAGTAAGCAGGGCACTATATCCACAAGTTAAGTAAGCAAGGCACAATTTTTCTGGGATGCGCATGAAAGTGAGTTGGGCACTATATCCATGGGTCTACAATGAGCAGGCACTATATTTCTGGGTACACATAGTGAGTAGGGCACTATATCCTTGGGCGTGGCAGAAAAGGCTACATTCGAAAGGATATGTCGGGTTGGCAGTTGAACCGACAAATGATATCATGGCCAATAGGACATGCATTCATTATATGCATCTTTCTATGTGCTTGTTTGCTTTGCTTAACTTCAAATATGCCTAAATGAATCATATGCCTACTTGCTATTTGTTTTACTAGCTGCATATGTACATTACTTGTGTTTTACTTGCTTGTATTATTTGTATTTTCTGCTGGGATTAAGGAGGCTCGATCGGCAGTGGTGATGGGATCGCATTAAGGATAGGTTGGTGAAGGCTGTGGGACAGCGGTGACTAGTATTAGTTAGAAATTCCTTAAGTTAGATTACCCTATTATAGTTTGAGTTGTATATTTTCATTAAACTTGAATGTTTTGTATCGATGTGAAGTTCTCGGGTTACCTTTGACTTCCCGTAACCTTATATCTTATCTATTGGGCACTATTACCATATTGAGAAGTTTTAGGATTACCTTCGGCACTCATACAATATATTGTTATTGTTTTTCAAATGCAGGTCGCAACCTACCACCTCGGTGAGTTTGTAGATTGGTGACAAAGCGGAGGATGCCATCCCTTTTGTTTTATTTTACTTTATTCTATTATAGATATTCTCTTAACTTTTGTATCTTTTGTTGCCTTACAAGCTTTCACTTTAAACTTTGAGATATAGGAAGTAATCCTTTTATAAAAACTCCGTTGTATCCTGTTTTAACTAGCCAGCCTAAACTTCACAGATTATGACTAGTTCTCTTATGTATATTATATATAAACAGCCGAATATATATAATGAAATGAATACTTACTTGACTTGAAGATACAAAATAATAAAAAAATATTATTTATATACTAAAATAAGTTATTATATGTTATATATTTTATATTCTAACATAATTTATTATTAAAATAATTATCATGTATTTATGTACAAATATAATACACATATTATTTAATTTATTTTTAATATATATTTTATATTCTAAATATTTATTTTATATTAGTGACTGATTTAAAATACAATTAAAATAGTTGAAAGAACAACAACAATAATAATAGTAAGGTGTAGTTTATAGTGGCCACAAGTTTTGGTGCATATGGTGACTATGAACTTTATAAAATAATATTTTTAACCAAATAAAATAAAAAATTGAAGCACGTTTCATTTCTATTAATAAATAATGACATGTTTATGAGTGTAAATAAAAGAAAAAAATTAGACCATTTATCATATTTTTTGGCAAAAAAATGATCTATCGTTTTCTCTCGTCGTCGAAAATGAAGTCGCTACTAATACCCAAAATTTAAAAAAAGATAGTATCTAAAAATACTTACATTGCATTAATATTTTCATTATCTACTTATACTTTTTTTTGTAATTAATAATTTTAAATTTCATTTTACTAATATTAAAATTTAATTAATAACGTAACTTTAGACCTCAAAATTTTTATTGCAAAATAAAATGATTATTTTAATTAAAAATAAAAGATATAAATAATTATTTATTAACGTGAGAAAAAAATTAATGCAATGTAAGTATTTTTAGATACTATCATTTTTTAAATTTTGGGCATTGGCGACGAGAGAAAACGATAAATCATTTTTTTTGTCAAAAAATATGATAAATGGTCTAATTTTTTTCTTTTATTTACACTCATAAACATGTCATTATTTATTAATAAAACTGAAACGTACTTCAATTTTCTATTTTATTTGGTTGAAAATATCATTTTGTGAAGTCCATAACCACTATAGACACTAAAACTTGTGACCACCATAGACTACACCTAATAATAATAATGATTTATATTTTTTATGAAAAAAACTTAATAAATTAAACAAAAGAGTGACTACTAGTATCTGTGTACATATCAGTGAAGTTCTTTCGCTCTCGCTGCTTGGTTTGTCGGAATTTCGTCACCATCGATAGATTAATAATAATAAAGACATAAAATCAAGAGAATTTGTGGTAAGAAGCACAAGAACATGAATGATAAGGGCTATGGGATCTTGGACTTGTGGTGCTTGTCTTGAAGGCTTGGCAGTAGCAACAACACAATATCCAAAACAGTGAGATAGTGATGCGATTATTTGAATATTACTTGGATATAGATCCCTTCTTGCCTGAATTTCAGGCTCACTAGCTGCGATTTTGCTGGCTCCCTTGGGTCATGATTTGACAAATCAATGTTACCTTCGTGTGGGTGGTGTGTATGTATGTGTAACATTATTTTTATTATTCATATTTAATTGTGACAAAGATATATATAATAACTTGTTTATTAGCTTAAATTAAATTTTTTTTTATAATATAATATCAAAATATCTAAAGTTCAATTTTCGTTGTCTTAAAAAAAAATTTCAATATAAGGTAAAAACAAAAAAAGAAAAGATAAATCTTATGCAAATAAAAAAAAAGTCATGCGAATTCAAAAAAGAGATTATGCATGAAAAGTCGTATTAAAGATATAATTATTTATTCTCCTATCAATTTAAATTTTAAAAAACTAATTTGAAGATAAATATTTCATTATTTAATTATTAGATATAGATATAGATTAAAATGCACGCTCTATTTATTAACGGATTAAAGTGTAAATTAAGGATAAGGTGTCATGTTTAGAAAATATTTTAATTTACATGGATATATTACTTAAACTAAGAGGTATTTGTATAAAAATCATGATATGTTATTATATATCATCATGACATAAAATGAAAATAAAATGTATTTACTTAATTAATTTGACAATTTTTTTCATTCCAAAAAGATTTAGTTGCGTTAGATATATAATTATTTGTTTATTTTTACTTAATAATTTAAATTTTTAAAATAAATAATTTTTGATATTTTATCACAGAAATTTTATGACAAAAAATTTAAAAATTTTTATTGTAAAAAGAAAAAAGATATATACATTTGATACTTCATCATATCTATAAACCAAAAAAAAAAACAAATAAATAATACTTCATTCATCAGAGTTATAGTAAATAAATCTGATATGTCAATATCTTTAAAAATTTTCTAGAAAAACAACATTGTATGGTACTATATGTATATATTAATAAAGTCTTTAAACTCTTACTTATGTAACCGTCTAGTTCACCCGTTTGAGGGTATTATTGTCTGCTTTGGAATTTCGTGCCTAAAATTTTTGGTGGAGGAACAAAAATTACCCAATCCATTAAAAAAAAGTATAAGTAAATAATTTTTAACCAATTAATTTTATAATATAAAATATAGTTTAAAAATATTTGTTAGTTTGTTATTAATTAAATTTTACTTGATTATCTAATGAGATTGATCCATTAAAATACACCCACAAGAAGAAAATATTTACATCTTGAAAAAGCATTCTTATTTAATTTCTCTCTCTAATCGACGTAAAAATTTACATAATACAACCCTTAATGAAGTGCATCCATGCTAGTATTATTTGGACGATTTGATCCTTAGAACCATTTTTAACTCTTCAGTACGTTTTATTCGTTGAGAAAGAAGCTTTATGAAGAAATAAACTAAATTGGTATAGCATTATGACAACCATGAATAGTGAAGGAAATGACCTCCGCAATAATGAAATATCCCCAATTAAGATAGTATAGTAGTTAGTAAGTAATAATAAAGTTGAAGAATTAATGTTGCTCCAAACGTGGAATGCTATGGTGATAGATCCCTACTATAGCCCTCCCTTGTTATGCCTATTATTATTTGACATTTTGACCAGCAGGGTGTGCTATATATCTGTATACTTCAAATGACACGAAGAATGAATTGCTTGCTATTCACTTGTGGCTCAGAGAATTAGAGATTCTAATTTATTTATTATGTTTGGCCAAAATGAGAGATATGAAGCCCTGTCACATGAAATATATATCTTCATGTCCCCCATTGCATTCTTCCTCTCCATCAATTGATGGTTATATTTATTAGCTATATATTATTTCACAATCCCAATTGGTTACTAGCTATAATATTTATCACTAAAATCTTGATGTTTATATTTACTTACCTACCAATTTTGCTTATTAGTAGTACCTGTAAAAAATATATCCAATTTTTAAAAAATTATTTTATAGGTTGTTTTGCTTATTTAAGATTCCAATTCATTAGATTAAATATTTTAATATATCAAAAAATATGATTCTTAAAATAAATTTGTTGCTCTCACAGTCTTAATTGATAACGTTTGAGTATGTCAATTTAGCGATAAAATAATTTATTCGTCACTAAAATTTAGAAAAAAATTGTCTATCAATTTTTCAGTCACTATTTCAACTAAATCTATCGCTAATAATTGATAAAAAAATCAATCACTAAAATTCGTCAATAATCTAAAAAGATTCTATTAATATCCTTGCTACAATTTGTGTCGTCATTTCACCTCCTTTAACTCTTCTTAACCAACCTACCACACGAATAAACCAAATATGTCCTTCCACATCATCGTGTTCCCTCTCGACCTCCCTCCCTTCTACTTTGACTTGTGCTTTCAACTAGGCTTGGATAGGTGTTTCGAATGGTCTCTCCTGGCCTTCATATCTCTTTTCTCTTTTAGCATCAAACTTTCTCCGATCTTATGAAAAAGGTCGCACATTGCTCTCCTTCAATTTTGGCATCATTTGTTATAATGTAACCATTATAGCAAAACTCTTTCTAGATTTTTTTGACCATTCTTTTTGCTTGACTCTTCTATTGATTCTAGCAAAACTCTTACTAGTCTTTCTTGCGGCAATCGCATGCTCAACATCTAACTTTTTTTTTAACCTTTTTGTCATTATCCTCAAATAGATCTAGGTTCTTCCTCCTTGGAGGTATTAGATCTAGGTTGAAAAAGTGAGGAGCTTGAAGAGAGAAATTAGTGAAGAATAGAGAGAACAGAAAATGAGTATTTTCTATTGAGTGAAATCAAGCTATATTATTCAGTTATAATTGAGATATTTATAGACATATCTATCACACCTTTCACACTTTATTCACTTTAACAGAGTTAAACAAAATTGTGGAAGGATGTCCTAATTGCCTTCACTACATGAAATACTTGCTGTTGATTAAGTTTCTTTTAGAACTCTCTTAGCACCTTTATTGGCTACTGATGAATGGAAAACTGATGTGCTTAAATATTGGCAAGTGCACCAGATCATTCAAGTAATACCACGGTGAATAGATATCATTTTTACGAGGATTAAGAAATTGAGTAAGCAAAAATTGGATTGAATCGCTAATTAAATCAATTAAACATGGATTATTGAGGGTTGGAACCATGTCTTGCTTGAAACTTTGAATGGTTCTGGGCTTTGAATGAATCTTGAATGCTTGAATGATTATGGAGGCAGTGATGAACATGTATTTGAATGTGAGAAAGCAGTGATTGAGAATGTTAAAGGTTTTAGAGATATTTATTTTCTAGAAAGATTAATCCGAATGATTATCTATTTTAATGCATGCAAAGATCTTTTCACGAAAAGTCATATATAATTGAATTCCAATTCTTTGGCAATTTAACTTCTCTTTAATTAACTAATCACCAATTCCTTGGTCAACCAATTAAGAGAAGACGTTTAGCACAATTCTGATTTAAATTCAAATAATAATAAAAAAGTAGTTCTAGTTCAAATTATATATCATATATTCAAATTTAGTCCTAAACAGTTGAAAATTATGAGAATGAAAGAGTCGCACACTCTTTAAAATACTATTCCTCTAGTCAATTTAAAAAGTTATAAGAAAGAGTTTTCAAGCTAATCCTGATATTAAAATTTTCAAAGTAATAACATAATTCAAAATAGAATCAGAATATTTTTCAATACTTCTAACTTTTAAAGAATGAAGAATGAAAACTCAATCTTGAAAATAGATTAATGCATACTTTAAAATAGAATAAAATATTTAGTTTAATTATCCATGAAAAAGTAAATAGATCTCCTAACATTTAACAAAAAGGAATTAGTTATTCATGGAGAAAGATGAAAACAAAAGATGAAAACTATGATGGCTTCTGATGGAATCGCATACTTTCTCTGTGAACCATGTTCACTTATTTATATTCTAAGTCTACCTAAAATTCAAATTCAAAACTAAATATTATCTAATCTTTTAGAAAAAAATAAAATAACTAATAAAAATAATTTAAATTCTAAATAAAACCAAACCAAATTAAATCCTATCTTAATAGAATCTTCCCTAATCTTGACCGAAATTACATCTATCAAGAGTGGGTCTTGATTTGCATTGCACTTGGACATTGTGGCATGGCACACCAACTTGTCATGGACTTCGAAGTTGGTCATGGGCATTGAAGGCATTGCATGCCTGGGCTTGGCGTTGCACACCAACTTAGCGGCCCTTCGAAGGCGTTGCACGCCATTCTTTGGTGTTGCACGCCACTTCTTTGGTGTCTTTGAAGGCCTTGCACGCCATATCTTGATGTTGCACACCATTTCCTTAAGTGATGCTTCCTGTATTTCTTTGAAAATAAAGTACTTAGAAAATATATTAGTAACAGAAAATATCTCAAATCAATTGGTTTAGATGAAAGAAATTGTAATTAATTTTATAAAAATATAAAAAATGTAAGAAAAATTACTAAAGATACGAATGCATCAGCTACACTAACCACTCTAAGATTTACCCTCAAACTAAAGGTGTAAATACCTTGAGTTTGGACCTGAATTGCAAAAAGGCTTTAGAGGACTAACTTTAGTGATGACATCTGCCACTTGCACATTCCTTAGAATGTAGCTTACTTGGATGGTTTTTGCAATGAAAATATCTCCTAAAAAAATTGAATTCCAATTCTAAATGCTTGGATTTTGAATGTAATATTGGATTTACATATAAAACCACAACACTTAGGTTATCACAATACACAAATTATTGCAGGTTTAGGCAGTTAGAATGTCAGCTAATAACTCAATAGATTTTTATCCACATAACTTTAGTGACTAGATTATCCATACTCATGTGTTTTGCTTTAATATTAGACCGTGCAATCACAATCTATTTATTAGATAACCTGAATACTACCTTTGAGCCAAAAAACACATAGAAATCACCTTGAGATTTTCTCTCATCCATATTACCTCCCTGATTCGAGTCATTATACGCACCATCTTCGTCGAGGGATCCTTTTAAATAAGCAACCCATAATTGGTGGTGCCACTTAGATATTTTAGCATTCGTTTCAGTATATGCCAATGAAAATTCAAAGGAGGTTGCACAAATTGAGATACCTTACTTTCACTATAAGCTAACTCAGGCCTAGTCATCATCAAGTATTGTAGACTCTCTACCACTAATATGATCAACAAAACTAGAGCCTCTAATTTAGAAAAGGTTGATTGTAGATGGTAGTGGAGAATGGCATGGCTTGCAACCTACTTTCTTCAACCATTCTTCAATGTATTTTGTTGATAAAGGAACATTTCCTCTAAAGCAGTATGGGCAGCAAGCAGCCAAGAAAATGCTACAACTTTCTCACATCCTTCAAAGCAAATTTAAGATTAAGCTTTTCAATTAGCGTAGTCACAACTTAATATGACTCTCCAGTGATGATTATCTCATCCATATTCTCATACCAGTAAATATGTCCTAATGCCATTTACAAAGTCTATAAACTCTGAGATATCAAATTTGCTAGCAAAAAACCAAACTCTCTATTTTAGTCCATATAATGCTCTTGTGAGCTTGAAAAAAAAAAGTGTACTGTCACCCTATACATACTTTTAACGTTGTTTCATGTAGACATCCTTACCTAGATCTCCATGAAAATGGGCATTGTTCATATCCAATTGCCTAATTGACCAAGAACGAGCTAGTGCCATAGACAAGATAACTTGAATAAATGTTAGTTTAACTAGTGCACTATAAGTTTTTGTGAAATCAAATCCGGGTGCAATCCCTTGAGCCACCAATTGGGCTTTATACTTCTACAAAGTCCCATTAGAATTATATTTTGCTTTAGAAGCCTATTTACTTCTAATTGATTTCCTGCCACTTGGTAGAGGTACTGATTCAAAGTATTATTATTCATCAAAGCTTCAGTTTTCATCATTCATAGCTTGCCTACAATAAAAGTGATTTATGGCTTTTTTTTACCTTCTTGGTTCAACCTTAGCTTGGAAAACACAAGGCTTATTGATTATAGCTTTTGACTTTGTCACCATTGGGAGAGAATTGGTGGATTGATTCTAGAGTAAAGGGAGCTACTCTAGTATAGTTGGTAACATAATTTGAAACCTGAAATCGGAATAGATATAAGTGAGGTTGAGATAGCTTGGTATTCGGTGCGTGAAATTGTGATCACACTTTTCACAACTCTGCACAACTAACCAGCAAGTGCACTGGGTTGTCTAAGTAATACCTTACGTGAGTAAGGGTCGATCCCACAGAGATTGTCGGTTTGAAGCAAGCTATGGTCATCTTATAAATCTCAGTCAGGTAGATTCAAATGGTTATGAGGTTTTGATTATTAAAAGATAAATAAAATGAAAAATAACATAGAGATACTTATGTAATTCATTGGTGGGAATTTTAGATAAGCGTTTGGAGATGCTTTGTTGCTTCTGAACCTCTGCTTTCCTATTGTCTTCATCCAATCATGTGTCATCCCTTCCATGGCAAGCTGTATGATCCTCTCAGTGAAAATGGTCTGGCTACAGTTTCTGTACGGTTAATCAACTGTCGGATTTCTCGTCTCGGATAAAAAATACCAGGCGCAGCTACCGCAGGGCTAATCATCTGTCGGTTCTCACTTGTGTCGGAATAAGATCCATTGATCCTTTTGTACACTGTCACTGCGCCCAACAGTCGCGAGTTTGAAGCTCATCACAGTCATCCTGTCCTAGATCCTACTCAGAATACCAGAGACAAGGTTTAGACTTTCCGGATCTCAAGAATGCTGCCAATTGTTTCTAGCCTATACCATGAAGGTTCTAATCTCAAATTCGGATGCTCTGTTGTCAGGAGAGATGATGTGAATCGTGGATCAGAGACCCAAGGGAATATACTCCAGCTATCATCCAATGACTACGTTGAACATCATGTAGACTGCTTGTGGTTGTCAGGCACGCAGATATTGGCTAAGCGAGTAATGAAGATAATGGGTGATTGTTACGAGTCACCCCTTCATTCTGACTTAACTGAATTAAGTACGAGAGTATATCTTGGAGAAGAAGTAGGCATGAATTGAAAGAAAAATAATAGTACTTGCATTAATTCATGAGGAACAGCAGAGCTCCTCACCTTAATCTATGAGGTGTAGAAACTCCACCGTTGAAAAATATATAAGAACAAATGGTCTAGGCATGGCCGAATGGCCAGCCTCCCTAATGGCATGATAAATGATAAAAGGGTTCAAAGACTCCCCATACAATAGTAAAAAGTGCTATATATACTAAACTAGTTACTAGGGTTTACAGAAAATGGGTAACTAAGTGCAGATAGTGTAGAAATCCGCGTCCGAGGCCCACTGATGAGTAGATTTTAGCCGGTATAGAAATTATCAAGTAACCAATCGTAGTATAGTCTATATCGACACAAAATCCATCATCAAACTAATCAAATCAATAACTGAAAGTAGTAATCCCGAGTCGTTCTTCCCTAGGAATGTTACAAGGATGCATGTTATTGGTTAAGTGGTCTTTTGTGGTTTGAAGAATGTGGCATAAAAGTGCTAACAAAGGTGAACAACAATCTATTAGTATTAAAGGCCTTGGCCAAGGTTTAACATTGGAAGTTCCATCACTATAGCTTCCTTCAATTGTGATAACAATGGAGTATTACTTCACTTAGTCAACCCCTAGTCATAGAGGAAAGTCAAGTGAAAGTAACTAACTTGAGTCACAAGTCCTAGTCTTACCCTAGGGAAGTCTAGCTTTAGTGCACTCCAAGTCAATTAGCAATTCTCAATTCTCAATCAACAATTGACATCCATTATTCAAGTGTCTCCAATGACTCAACCACTAGGCCAAGTGAGGGAATGCTACTCCATATCTAAAGTTGGCATTTTCTCAAACATTTGGAGAGCAAGAATGAAAGACATAGTATAATTGAGAAGAAACTTAGAATCAAAGTAATTCAATACAAGAGATTAACTACAATCAACAATGAACAACAACGAAAGTGAGATTTCCAATGCATTAATGGAATCCAAAACAACAAAGTTAAATCTAAGATCTATGAGGATTGAATAATTACAAGCACTAATTGAGATTAGAGAAAATGATTTATAACATGAGCAAAGTAAATTAAGAGGTGCAATGGATCTCACCAAGGAATGGTTGAAAATTGAGAAAAATGAAGATGAACCCTAGAGAGAGGTTGGAGTCCCTCTCTCTCTACAAATGTAACTAACTAAAAAAATCTAAGAAAGTGTCCAAATTAGTGTATGGATGTGAATGTCCTCTAATCCCCTTCAATCCTTGGCTCTTATATGCAGTTTGGCACCAAAGTTGGTTGCAGAAATCCTCCAAAATCGCCAGGCACGTGTTGCAATAACAGAATCACGTGTGGACTACGACGCGTGCACGCATGGTACGCGTACGCGTCCCTGGCCGATTTAGCGATGTGCGCGCGAGCGCCTTGTGTGCGTGCGCGTCCTTGGCCCAGATTAATTCTTTGGCTTTTTGTGCTTCTCTCCACTTGCATGCTTCTTTCCTTGCTCCATTGATCCATGCCTAGCCTATTTTAACCTGAGATTGCTAGCAAGCACATCAAGGCATCTTATGGAATCAAGGATGAATTAAAATTACCAAGTTAAAGGCTTAAAAAGCCTCTTTTTACATTCAAGCACAAATACGGGAGAGATCACAAAACCATGCCAATTCATTGGCTAAATGTGAGAAAAAGTTTGCAAAATACTCTAAATTCAACACAAGATAAACCCTAAAAATAGAGTTTATCAACCTCCCCACACTTAAACCTTAGCATGTCCTCATGCTAAAATAAGAATGAACTAAGGGGTATGACATTTATTAACTGCAACTAAACTATATGAACCTATCTAAATGCAACTACCTATAAAGAATGAAAATGCTTGGTCAACATAATTCAACTTCCAAGAGAACATGTATAAGCATGAGAGCTAGAGCAATAGGAATCAAGTCCAAACCACAATTGTATTGAATTATCAAAAGAAATTCAAGCTTGCAAGAATATAGATAATATAAGTGAACACATGTAATCAAACTTATGAACCCTCACCGAATGTGTATCCGCTCTATTCACTCAAGTGTTTAGGGGTTAATTCACTCTATCTCTTCTAATAATGCTTTCCAAAATTTGATTTTCTTCTAATAATCAACACCTATTCAATGCATGCATACATTCATCATGAGGTCTTTCATTTAGGTTGTAATGGGGTTAGGGTTAAGGTAGGATCATTTATGGTTATGTGGACTAGAGTTTAGATCTTTGATTAGTATAGACTTTCCCACCTAACCTATGCAATGACCTATACAAATTCAAACTATTCTAACTACCCATTCTTTATTTTCTTACATATTCATGCATTGTCTTTTCTTGGTTCACAATACCTATGCATTGATTCCTTCATTGAGCTTCACTTTGGGGCATTTTGTCCCCTTTTGCTGCTTTCTTTTCATTTTCTTTCTTTTTCTTCTCTTTTTTTATATTTCTTTTCATTTATTTTTTTCTTATTTCATATTTATTTTTTTCTTTCATACTTTGTACAAGAACATCAATTGCACAAGGTCCTATACATTTAATCAATACATGAGTATGTATTCCCCACTCCTAAATATGGAAGTGTAACTATCCCTTTTACCCCATTCAATGTTCCCAAGCCTCACCAACTTTGAATAATGAATACTCTCACTAGCCTAGGCTAATCAAAGATCCAAGCAAGGGACTTTTATTAGTTTTCCGCCTTGGGTTTGTAATGTGCTAAAATGAGAATAAATTGGTTAAGCATAGGCCCAAAATTGGCTACAATGGGGAGTAAAGGGTAGGCTATTTAGGTAAGTGGGCTAATGAAATAATAACCTCAATCATACAAATGCATGAATACAAGGAATAAATGGACATATAGAATCAAGCAAATCAAGGATCACAATCATAGAAAGAGAACAATTGCACATAAGAATGGAAAATAAGTGGTTGTAAAATGTAACCACGTCGATAGGCTCAAATCTCACAAGCTTGTGTTCTTAGCTCAATACATACTTCACAAAGTATGAATTCAAGCAAGTTTCAAAAATTTTCAATCAATTGGGTTGTGCTCTCTATATGGTTTCCTTGAAAAGTTCTATTATTTTGACTAAGCTTTATTGTGATTGAAAAGTTCTTTAGTTTACCCTTTCTATTTCCAATCAAAACAAATTTCATATGTAAAAGGGTTGACTATGTCTTAACAATTCCAAAATATTTTCTAATCACAACTACAAGCTACTAAGAAGATAACTATATAGAGAAAAATCTAGCTAATATCTAACATCCAGAATAAAAGAGTATGCAACAACCAAAATGTGTCCACAGTAGCTAACACAATGTATACAATAATACGCAAAATAGGGTAGCTAGGAGGGTATGACTAGGAAATGCACCCAAAATGTTCACCGGTCCTCCAATGATGCCAACGGCAACCTCCCCACACTTAAGATCAAGCATCATCCTCGATGCTAATTCTGAGGGTCAGGGAGAGGTACATCGGTTGGAAACTTAACCATATCCTGAGCCGGTAGTAATTGGTTTGCCTTCTCTATATCGCCTAGAGGATTTTGAGCATATGATTGAAGTGAGGCAAGAGTAGGTTCTAGTGTCCTCTTCCTTTTTCTGGAAGATGGTGCATTCCTCTTTCTTTTGTCCGACATCCTGAAAGTAGAATATGGTAGAATATAAGCAGTTAAAGAAGTAGTATGAAGCAAATATAAGCATATTCAAGATGCAAGATGGATGACAAGTAATCATGATGTGAACTTGAAATAGAAAACTTGGTTTGCAAGTAGGCCTAGAAAAATGGAAACATAAACCAAGAATTCAGAATTCCAACTAATGTGACACAATTTTCAAAGATTAGGCATATTCATCTTCATACCTTAAGAGAATGGTTAAAAAGTCAAGTGTAAGTAAAAGTGAAGTTAGTGGTTAAAGAAATCAATGAGTTAGAAAAGTGAAGTTGGTAGTTAGTGGTATGATGGAGAATTGCCTAATAGGGAGAGAATTGCAAGTTATGCGCAACGGTCATGTTCACAAGCATGAAAATATAGAAATGCCAAAAATGGACTTCACAATAATTGGTGTTACAAACAGTAAGGTGTAATTGTGTAACTATGAAAAGTTGAAAATGATGTTAAGTTGCAAGCAATTACACAACCAAAGCATACTAACTATTGTGAGAGAATGAACATAATGTAAGGATGTTGCATACTAATTATTGAGGTTTTTTTTTAACGCCGCGGGTGCGCACGGTGTGCGTCCGCATGTATTGGTGGATTTGGAAATCGACGCGTATGCGCCTCAGGCGCTTACACGTGGGTGGTGAAAGTTGCAAGGACGCGTGCGTGTACAATGCGCGCAAGCGTGCTAGGATTTGGGCTGAAGGCATAGTGCTGGCTCAGCGCTACCCCAACTCTCTGAAATAAGTATGGGCTGGTGGCATCAGCCTGGTGACGCGTACGCGGCATGTACGCTTCTGCGTGCATTGATACCTTTGATGAATGGTGCGCAAGCGCGAGGTGCGCGCTCGCGTGCTTCACCCTTTTGGTGCATAGATGCGCAAGCGTATTGTGCGCGTTCGCGTGAGACGAGTTGGGCTAAAAGCTTAATGTTTGCACAAAGGTGGCCCAACTCTCTGGTATGGAGTATGGTGCTGCATCCGCTCAGGGGCGTGTGCGCGTTCTGCGTGCGCACGCGTCCTACCCCTTTTTTTTTTTTTCAGAAATGCCCAAAAGCTCTAAAATGCTCAAAAACTCCCTACAGTGCCTGCAACTCCTTATTCAATCAAAACTACACACTTTGTAAAATGCAAATTTGTTTTGAGATTTATTCCATTACTATTAAGCACAACATACATGTTAATATGCTAGCAACCAATTTACACAAACAAGCCAATTATAAAATGAAAACCTACCTATAATGGTAACTCAAATCACTTATTAAACAAAATTAGAAGAGAGTGGAAAGAGTTTACCATGGTGGGGTGTCTCCCACCTAGCACTTTTAGTTTAAGTCCTTAAGTTGAACATTTGGTGGAGTCCTTGCTAGGGTGGTTTATGCTTGAACTCCTCTTTGAATTCCCACCATTGTTTGCATTTCCAATAGCCTCCGGGATCCCAACTTAAACGTACAAGGCCTTCAAGGAGGCCTAAGCAAGTGACAAGGCCCCTAAGTTGATAGTGGTCTATGTATGTTCCGGGGTCCCATACTTCGTTTGTCAACCCCCTTTCTTCTTGATCTTCATGCTTCCGTTTGGGTGACAAACTTATTGAATTCTCTTTGTGACTTCTATTCATCATCCTAATTCCATTGACTTGAGTAGCACTCTACCGTTGAATCCCAAGGTTTGAGTTTCTACCTTCTATGTGCCTTGATTCTTGTTGCCAACCGAAATCCAACTCTTTTCTACTTTCCAACCTGCAAATAGTTTTGAGTTGACCATCTGTTTCTAACAATGCATATCGATGTGGGCCAAGGAAATTAAAGGATGAGATGATTACCTATTCAATTTGTAATTGGGATGGCGACTTAGCAAGGAAGATATCCAATGGTCTTGACATTGTAGGTTCCACTTCCTTTGGTTCCTTTCTTAGCCTCTGAATTAGATTTTTGCTCAGGTCCCTTAATTTCAGACAGAAAATACTTGAAATCACAGGAAAACACACAAACTCATAGTAAAGTTCAGAAATGTGATTTTTGCATAACAACTAATAAAAATATACTAAAAAGCAACTAAAACATACTAAAAACTACCTAAAAACAATGCCAAAAAGCGATAAATTATATGCTCATCACAATATCAAACTTAAATTGTTGTTTGTCCCCAAGCAACCAAAAACAAAATAGGATAAAAAGAAGAGAATATACAATAAATCTCAAAATATCAATGAAGCTTAGTTCTAATTAGATGAGCGGGGCTAGTAGCTTTTTTGTTTTTGAACAGTTTTGGCATCTCACTTTATCCTTTGAAGTTTAGAATGATTGGCATCCATAGGAACTCAGAATTCAGATAGTGTTATTGATTCTCCTAGTTCAGTATGTTGATTCTTGAACACAGCTACTTATGAGTCTTGGCCGTGACCCTAAGCATCTTGTTTTCCAGTATTACCACCAGATACATAAATGCCACAGACACATAATTGGGTGAACCTTTTCAGATTGTGACTCAGCTTTGCTAGAGTCCCCAGTTAGAGGTGTCCAGAGTTCTTAAGCACACTCTTTTTGCTTTGGATCACGACTTTAACCACTCAGTCTCAAGTTTTCACTTGGACCTTCATGACACAAGCACATGGTTAGGGACAGCTTGACTTAGCCGCTTAGGACAGGATTTTATTCCTTTGGGCCCTCCTATCCACTGATGCTCAAAGCCTTGGATCCTTTTTACCATTGTCTTTTAGTTTAAAGGGTTATTGGCTTTTTCTGCTTGCTTTTTCTTTTTCTTTCTTTTTTTTTATTTTTTGCCATTTTTTTGCAAGCTTTGTATTTTTCACTGCTTTTTCTTACTTCAAGAATCAATTTTATGATTTTTCAGATTATCAATAACATTTCTCTTTTTTCATTATTCTTTCAAGAGCCAATAATTTTAACATTCATAAACTTCACTATAAAAAATATGCACTGTTCAAGCATTCATTCAGAAAACAAAAAGTATTGCCACCACATCAAAATAATTGACTAATTTCAAGATAGAATTCGAAATTCATGTACTTCTTGTTCTTTTGTAATTAGAAACATTTTTCATTTAAGAAAGGTGATAGATTTATGGGACATTCATAGCTTTAAGACATAGACACTAGACACTAATGATCATGTAATAAAGACACAAACATAGACAAAACATAAAGCAAAAAATAGAAAAATAAGAACAAGAAAATTAAAGAACGGGTCCACCTTAGTGATGGTGGCTAGTTCTTCCTTTTGAAATTCCTATGGAGTGCTTGAGCTCTTCAATATCTCTTCCTTGCCTTTGTTGCTCCTCCCTTAGGGCTCTTTGGTCCTCTCTAATTTCATGGAGGATAATAGAGTGCTCTTGGTGCTCCATCCTTAGTTGCTCCATATTGGAACTCAAATCTCCTAAAGAGGTGTTGAGTTGCTCCCAATAGTTGTGTGGAGGAAAATGCATCCCTTGAGGTATCTTAGAGATTTCTTGATGAGGGACTTTCTCAGGCTCTTGTTGAGGTCCATGAGTGGGCTCTCTTGTTTGCTCCATCCTCTTTTTAGTGATGGGCTTGTCCTCTTCAATGAGGATGTCTTCCTCTATGACAATTCCAACTGAATTGCATAGGTGACAGATGAGATCAGATAAGGAAAGGCTAACCTTGCCAAAGTGGAAGGCTTGTCAGCCACCTTGTATAGTTCTAGAGGTATGATCTCATGAACTTCCACCTCCCCTCCAATCATGATACTATGGATCATGATAGCCTGATCCACAGTTACTTTGGACCAGTTATTAGTAGGAATGATAGAGTTGGATGAACTATAACCATCCTCTAGCCATGGGTTTGAGGTCAATCCTTCTCAGTTAAACCGGCTTGCCTTTGGAGTCTCTCTTCCATTGGGCTCCTTCCACACAAATATCCATGAGGACTTGGTCCAACCTTTGATCAAAGATGACCCTTCTTGTGAAAGGATGAAGATCTCCTTACATCATTGGCAAGTTGAATGCCAACCTCACAGCTTCCAGACTGAAATCTAAGTATTTCCCCCGAACCACTGTGAGCCAATTCTTTGGGTTCGAGTTCACACTTTGATCATGGTTCTTAGTGATCCATGCATTAGCATATAACTCTTGAACCATTAAGATTCCAACTTGTTGGATTGGGTTGGTGAGAGCTACCCAACCTCTTCTCCTAATCTCTTGTCGGATCTCCAGATATTCACTCTTTTTGAGCTTGAATGGGACCTCGGGGATCACCTTTTCTTGGCCACAACCTCATAGAAGTGGTCTTGATAGACCTTTGAGATGAATCTCTCCATCTCCCATGACTCGGAGGTGGAAGCCACTGCCTTCTCTTTCCTCTTTCTAGAGGTTTCTCCAGCCTTAAGTGCCATTAATGGTTATGGAAAAGCGAAAAGCAACACTTTTTTCCACACCAAACTTAAAAGGTTTGCTCGTCCTCGAGCAAATGAAGAAAGAAAGGAGGAGAAGAAGAAGAAACGGAGGAGATGGAGGTGTAGGAGTGGTTCGGCCATGGGGGGTTGGGAGTGTTTGTGATGTGTGAAAATGAAGGAGTAAGGAGGGGTATTTATAGGGGAAGGGAGGAGAGGGTATCCGTGTGATAGGGGTGGGGTTTAGGAGGGAAATGGTTTAAATTTGAGTGGGTAGTGGTAGATGAGTTGTATGATGGGAAATAGTGGATGGATGTGAGTGGTGAAGAGATTATGGGGAAGAGAGTAGGATTTGATAGGTGAGTGGTGTTTGGAGAAGAGTGTTATGGAAAGGTGTGAAGAGGGAAGAGAGTGAGTTGGGGAAGGTGGGAATCTTGTGGGTCCACAGATCCTGAGGTGTCAAGGAATTCTCATCCCTGAACCTTTTTGGCGTTTAAATGCCCTCTGTATGGTATTTCTGGCATTAAACGCCAGGCTGATGCCCCTTTCTGGCGTTAAATGCCAGTCTGGCTGTCAGTTTTGGCGTTTAACGCCCAGAATGCTGCCAGACTGGGCGTTAAACGTCCATTCTGCTACCCTTACTGGCGTTTAATGCCAACCAGACACCAAAAACCCTTTTCTGGCATTAAACTCCAGTCTGTGTACCATTTCTAGTGTTTAACGCCCATAATGGTGCTACACTGGGCGTTAAATGCCCAATTTGCTATCCTTACTGGCGTTTAAATGCCAGTAAGCTCATCCTCCAGGGTGTGCTATTTTTATGCTGTTTTTGATTTTGCTTTAGTTCTACAACTGTTTTTGTGACTCCACATGATCATCAACCTAAAGAAAACATAGACTAACACTAAAAAATAAAAATGAGAAAGTAATTCATATAGATAAATAAGATTGGGTTGCCTCCCAATAAGCACTTCTTTAATGTCAATAGCTTAACAGGAAGCTCTTACAGAGCTTCACAAATGCTCAGAGCATGATTATGGCCTCCTAACATCAAACTTAGAGTTTGAGCGTGGGGGCTCTGCTTGACTTTGTATTGAGATAAGCTTTTCATGCTTCTTCTCCATGTTTACAGAAGAAGATCCTTGAGTCTTAAACACAAGGTAGTCCTCATTCAATTGAAGGACTAACTCTCCTCTGTCCACATCAATCACATCCCTTGCTGTGGCTAGGAAGGGTCTTCCAAGGATGATGGATTCATCCTCATCCTTTCCAGTGTCCAGGATTATGAAGTCAGTAGGGATGTAAAGGCCTTCAACCTTCACTAAGACATCCTCTACAAGTCCATAAGCCTGTTTTATTGATTTGTCTGCCATCTCTAGTGAGATTCTTGCAGCTTGTACCTCAAAGATCCCTAGTTTCTCTATTACAGAGAGTGGCATGAGGTTGATACCTGACCCCAGGTCACACAGAGCCTTTTCAAAGTTCATGGTGCCTATCGTGCAAGGTATTAAGAACTTTTTGGGATCCGGTTTCTTTTGAGGTAATGTCTGCTGAATCCAGGTATTTAATTCATTGATGAGCAATAGAAATTCATCCTCCCAAGTCTCATTACCAAATAAATTGGCATTCAGCTTCATGATTACTCCTAGATACTGAACAACTTACTCTTCAACAATATCTTCGTCCTCTTCAGAGGAAGGATACTCATTAGAGCTCATGAATGACAATAGTAAGTTTAGTGGAATCTCTATGGTCTCTGTGTGAGCCTCAGATTCCTTTGGTTCCTCAATAGGGGACTTCTTATTGGCCAGTGGACGTCCCTTGAGGTCTTCCTCACTAGGAATCACTGCCTTTTCACTCTCTCAATGTTTGGCCATTTTGGTTATATTTATGGCCTTGCACTCTCTCTTTGGATTCTCTTCTGTATTGCTTGGGAGAGTACTAGGAGGAGTTTCAGTAACTCTTTTACTCAGCTGACCCACTTGTGCCTCCAAAATTCTGATGGAGGACCTTGTTTCGTTCATGAAACTGAGAGTGGTTTTAGATAGATCAGAGACTATGTTTGCTAAGCTAGAGAGGCTCTGCTCAAAATTCTTTGTCTGTTGCTGAGAAGATGATGGAAAAGGTTTGCTATTGCCAAACTTATTTCTCCCACCATTATTATTATTGAAGCCTTGTTGAGGCTTTTGTTGATCCTCTCATGAGAAATTTGGATGATTTCTTCATGAGAAATTATAGGTGTTTTCATAGGATTTTCCCATGTAATTCACCTCTTCCATTGCAGGATTCTCAGGGTCATAAGCTTCTCATTCAGAGGAGGCTTCTTTAGCACTGCCGTATGTAGCTTGCAATCCAGTCAAATTCTGAGAAATCATATTGACTTGTTGAGTCAATATTTTCTTCTGAGCCAATATGGCATTCAGAGTATCAATCTCAAGAACCCCTTTCTTCTGAGTCATCCCATTATTCACAGGATTTCTTTCAGAAGTGTACATGAACTGGTTATTTGCAACCATCTCAATGAGTTCCTGGGCTTTTGTAGGGGTTTTCAGATGAAGAGATCCACGAGTAGAATGGTCCAATGACGTCTTAGACAATTCAGACAGACCATCATAGAATATGCATATGATGCTCCATTCTGGAAGCATGTCAGAAGGACATCTTTTGGTTAATTGCTTGTATTTTTTCCAAGCTTCATAGAGGGATTCACATTTCTTCTATTTGAAGGTTTGGACCTCCACTCTAAGCTTGCTCATCTTTTGAGGTGGAAAGAATTTGGTCAAGAAAGCATTGACCAACTTGTCCCAATAGTTCAGGCTTTCTCTAGGTTGTGAGTCCAACCATATCCTAACTCTGTCTCTTACAACAAAGGGAAAAAGCATAAGTCTGTAGACCTCAGAATCAACCCCATTGGTCTTGACAGTATCACAGATCTGCAAGAATTCAGCTAAGAACTGATGAGGATCTTCCTATGAAAGTCCATGAAACTTGCAATTCTGCTGCATTAGAGAAACTAATTGAGGCTTAAGCTCAAAGTTGTTTGCTCCAATGGCAGGAATTGAGATGCTTCTTCCATGGAAGTTGGAGGTTGGTGCAGTATAGTCAACAAGCATCTTTCTTGCATCTCTAGCATTGTTGTTGGGTTCGACTGCCATGCCTGCTTCTTTTTTAAATTTCTCTGTAAGGTCCTCTCCGGAGTGTTATGCTTTAGCTTCTCTTAGCTTCTTCTTCAGAGTCCTTTCAGGTTTAGGATCAGCTTCAACAAGAATGTTTTTATACCTGTTTCTGCTCATATGAAAAAGAAGAGAACAAAGGGAGTAGTGGAATCCTCTATGTCACAGTATAGAGATTCCTTGAGGTGTCAGAGGGAAAAGAAGAATAGAGGAATGAGGTAGAGAGAAAATAAGAAGAATTCGAACAAAGAGGGAGAGACATGGTTCGAATTATAAGTAGAAGAGAAGTGTTAGCAAATAAATAGAAAGAGATGAGAGAGAGAGTATTCAAAAATCAAAACTAAAAAATTAGTTAATTAAAAAGATTTTTGAAAAAGTGGTTAGTGATTTTCGAAAATTGGAAGTGGAAAAGTGGTTAAGTGGTTTTGAAAAAGATAAGAAATAGTAATTAGTTGAAAAAGATTTGAAAATAATTTTGAAAAGATAAGAAGTTAGAAAAAAAAAGATTTTGAAATCAAAATTTAAAAAGATATGATTGAAAGAGATTTGATTGAAAAAGATATGATTTTAAAAAGATATTATTGAAAAGATATGATTGAAAAAGATTTGATTTTTAAAATTGATGACTTGACTAACAAGAAACTAAAGGATATGATTCTAAAACTCAAAGATTGATCCTTTCTTAACAAGAAAGTAACAGACTTGAAATTTTTGAATCAAAACATTAATTGTTAGCAAGAATTTTTGAAAATGTGGAAAGATAATATTTTAAAATTATGAATTGAAACATGAAAATTTGAAAAAAAATTCGAATTGGAAACAAAATTACCTCCCTTGTGTCATCCTGGCGTTAAACGCTCAATATGCTATCCATTCTGGCGTTTAACGCCCATGTGGCTGCCTCTTTGGGCGTTTAACGCCCAGCCAGACACCCTAGCTGGCGTTAAATGACAGAAATCCTTCTTTACTGGGCGTTTTTCTAAACGCCCAGAATGCTGCCCATTCTGGCGTTAAACGCCCAGAATGATAGCCATTCTGGCGTTTAACGCTCAAATTGCCTCTTTACTGACTTTTTAACGCCAGTGAGCTCTTTTTCTCTATGATTCTTCTGCCTTATATTCTGAACCTTCATTTCTCTGTATTGTTTACTTGAAAATATATATTTTTTATTTTTGAATTTTTAATGAGGAGAGAGAAAAACACGAAATGACTCAAAACATAAGAATTTAAGATCAAACCACTAATGCATTCAAGAATACTTTGAATGTCAAGATGAACACCAAGAACACTTTAAAGATCATGATGAACATCAAGGACATATTTTTGAAAATTTTTAAGAAAAGAAAGACATGCAAGACACCAAACTTAGAAATTTTGAATGTTCAAACACTATGAACATGCAAATATTTTTTCAAAAACTTAGGAAAATTAAAAACATGCAATTGACACCAAACTTAGGATTTGACACTAGACTCAAACAAGAAATACAAAAATTTTTTTGTTTTTTTTATGATTTTATTAAATTTTATTGTATTTTTCAAAAATAAAAAATAAAAAGCTTGAACATAAAATAAAATTACCCAATCAAAGCAAAAAGATGAACCGTCAGTTGTCCAAATTCGAACAATCCCCAGCAATGGCGCGAAAAACTTGGTGCACGAAATTGTGATCACACTTTTTACAACTCCGCACAACTAACTAACAAGTGCACTAGGTCGTCTAAGTAATACCTTACGTGAGTAAGGATCGATCACACAGAGATTGTTGGCTTGAAGCAAGCTATGGTCATGAGGTTTTCAAATGGTTATGAGGTTTTGATAATTAAAAGATAAATCAAACGGAAAATAACATAGAGATACTTATATAATTCATTGGTGGGAATTTCAGATAAGCGTTTGGAGATGCTTTGTTGCTTCTGAACCTCTGCTTTCCTATTGTCTTCATCCAATCATGCGTCCTCCCTTCCATGGCAAGCTGTATGATCCTCTCAGCGAAAATGGTTCGGCTACAGTTTCTGTACAACTAATCAACTGTCGAATTTTTTGTCTCAGATGAAAAATACCAGGCACAGCTACCGCAGGGCTAATCATCTGTCGGTTCTCACTTGTTTTGGAATAGGATCCATTGATCCTTTTGCACACTGTCACTGTGTCCAATAGTCGTGAGTTTGAAGCTCGTCACAGTCATCCTGTCTTAGATCCTACTCGGAATACCACAAGCAAGGTTTAGACTTTTCGGATCTCAGGAATGCTGCCAATTGTTTCTAGTCTATATCATGAAGGTTCTAATGTCAAATTTGGATGCTCTGTTGTCAGGAGAGACGATGCAAATCACGGATCAGAGACCCAAGAGAATATACTCCGGTTGTTGTCCAATGACTACGTTGAACATCATGTAGACCGCTTGTGGTTGTCAGGCACGCGGATCTTGGCTAAGCGAGTAATGAGGATAATGGGTGATTGTCATGGGTCACCCCTTCATTCTGACTTAACTGAATTAAGTACGAGAGTATATCTTAGAGAAGAAGTAGGTGTGAATTAAAAGAAAAATAATAGTACTTGCATTAATTCATGAGGAACAACAGAGCTCCTCACCTTAATCTATGAGGTGTAGAAACTTCACCGTTGGAAAATACATAAGAACAAATAGTTCCAAACCAACAATTAATCCTCACATCAATGTTTAATGATTTGAGTTGAAAATTCTACATCAAATTTGCTTGAGAAATATTGTGGAATATAGACTAGAGCTAGAACACACAATCTTGTGAGTTTTTAAGCCTTAATGTGCGGTTGCATCATATTAACCACTATTTTCATTCTTGTGTGCTATTCTCTTTCTATGACTGTGATTTTTTATTTGTTTGATTCTTTATATCAATTACTTTGTGTATGAATGCATTTACATGATTGAGTCCTTTATTTCATTAAGCTCACTCGCCCATATAGCCTTACATTCTCATCTACCTTTGTTAGCCAATTTTGAGCCTTATTAATCCCCTTTTATTTTTAATTTAGCACATCACTAACTTTAAGTGAAAAACAATAAATGTCCTTTATTTGGATCTTTGATTAGCTTAGGCTAGTGAGAGTGTGTATTATTTAAGTGTGGAAAAATTTGAAAACATTGGTTGAGATAAAAATGTACTTTTGGATTTTCATTGAAAATCATGGGAATTGGGTATACACTCATACATTAAATGCTTAAACCATATATATTGATATCTTTATATATATTTTATCTCGAAAAAAGAAAGGAAAAAAAAAGAAAAAGAAAAAGAAAAAAGAAAAGAAAAAAATAAAAAGGGGACAAGTAATACCCCAAAGTGAAGTTTGAGAAATAAATGCATATGGGATGTGAATTGAAAAGAATGCATGATTGTGTGAAAAAGTGAATAATGGGTAGTCAGATTTTGTATTAGATTTGAATGGGTTGTTATATGTTAGGTGGGAGTTTATGTTAATTAAAGATTTAATTTCAAGTCTACTTGACCAAATACAATCCTACCTTGATCCTAGTCCCATTACAACCCTTGAAAAGTTCTCATGATACTTGTATGCATACATTAAATAACTATTGATTGTTAGATGAGAAACAAGTCTTTGAAAGCAAGATTAAAAGAGAATTGAGTGAATCAACCCTATACACTTGAGCGATTAGAGAGTACAGTTCTACATACTTGACTTTTACTAACATTTGAAAATTGTTACCAAATCATATTAAAATCTTACTTTCGTACATTAGTAACATTTTAACAAATGTTAAATATACTCTATGTTACTGAAGATTTTTACTAATATTTTCTAAAGATTTAATAACATTTAGTAAAAATATTACAATAGACCTTTTTTGGTAACACTTAAAGAAATGTTACAATAGATATATTTTGTAACATTTACAAAATTGTTATCATAGATATTTTTTATAACACTTAAAAAATATTACAATAGATATTTTATGTAACACTTAGAAAAATATTACCATAGATATTTTTTGTATCACTTAGAAAAATGTTACCATAGATATTTTTTATAACACTTAAAAAATGTTACAAAAGATCTTTAGTAACATTCTTTTAGTTATATTATATTATTTTTTATTTTATATTATACACAATATAAATATACTAAAATTAATTTCTACAACATGAATATTTTATTAAATTCGCAAAATAAAATTTTTATAGCGTCTTTTATTAAATGATAACCAGGAACTTTTTCAAATTTTAGATTAACTAAAGATGACATGTTTACTAAGAAAGCTAGCTTACCATGCAATAAGTTGGTTCCAAACTTCTTGAGGAAGTAATACATAATAACAACCTTGTAAAAGTGTATCATGAATATTAATACCCGTACTAGAGTCCTCTGACCCACAATCATCTATCAAATAAGAGGTATATATGAACTTTGAGCATTGGTAAAACATATTTAATACTAAATCTATGGCATCATGAAATGCGCAAACCAACAGAAAAGTAAATAAAAAATGCAACATTGGCACAAAAAACTATTTTCATAACAAGGTAAATAAGAACTAGTTCAACAAAAGAACAACTTACACCAAAAAGTGAAATTTGGCACAAGAAATAAAATAGCTTTTTTATTCAATACTTAAATATAGAGATGAATACTTGTATATAGTCATTGTAAACTTGTCCCTGATGAGTCTTGTCTGCAAGGATGCATAAGATTCCAAATTTTAGAAAGCCAAAATGAGCTTCTCATATCTGAAGATAAATAGAGTTAGGTGATTGCTAGTTACTAATATTTTAATAACAAAAATTACAAATACGGCGCATAGAAAATCACGAGACCACTAGAAATAAAATTAGTTAGACACTTACTTGTGGCTGAGTTGTTTATAGCATGAATCAAGAGCCATAAGGTAGCAAGTTTGAGGAAGTTTTCCATCAACAACCTACAAGAGAAATTATAGAGTATTATTGCAATGGATATCCTTAGATGCTCAGTCAAATGCCATATTTAGACACTAATGAATTTTTAAGGAGAATCTAATTATCACAATAATAAGAAATAAACTGAAATTATCTTTCAAATTACATGATCCCAAAGGTAAAATCTTGTGATAGAAAATGAAAAGAGTACAGTTGAAAAGCTTACTGGATATTCACTAGCAAGATTAGGCTTGTAAAAATCATAAGCATGAGACACGTGGCTTGCCCTCAATTTGCTTTCAAATGCAATGGTAAGTTGACGGGCGAAAAATTGTCGATTAAGAATTTATATTGGAAGTAACGTTGCAAGCACAGTTCTTAACCAACGAAAGTTTCACTTGTCAATTTAGAAAGAGTTGTCACAATTTAAAATTAATTAACTGAGAGTAGAATTCCCAGGTCGTCTCCCAACGGGTTGCTAAGAGAGTGCTATTTATTGGTCAGAAACTTTCTGAGGAGTTTTAAAGTTGTAGAACGGAAAATTAAATTGAATATTAACTAAAGCAATAAAAATTAACAAGGTAATTTATGTAATTGAAATAAAAAGCCTTGACTCAGAGAAGATTGTTCGGAAGTTCTATCCTTGTTCGATTTTTCCAAGAGTAATAGTAAGAGGTTGTTGTTTTTACTTAGTTAACCTTTACCAAATAAAGGAAAGTCAAGTAATTGAGCCAACTCCGATTCACAAGTCCTAATCCTCTCCCTTGGGAAGGATTAGTGTTAGTGACTAGAGAGCCAGCCAACAACTTCCAGTTTCAAATTAACTCTTGAGTATTCCAACTCAACGGTCTCCTATTAATCAATTCCAAAGCCAGGTTGAGAGCTTACTCCATTGACATGGATGCCATTTTCGCATACATGTAAAGAGAGTAGGAAGAAGACATGGTACTTAAAATTAATTGAAAATAATCAACAAATAATGAAATTAAATAAAAAAATATCCTTGCATTAATAAATTCCAAAATCAAAGGTATCCATATGTAACTCTAAACAAAGTAAATGGGAAATAAAAGAGTAAGGGAATAAGAAAACAAACTATAATAATAGAGACTTCGACGGAGGTAGTAACTCCTCTCAATATCCAATACAAAAGTAGAAACTAGAAAATCTATGAATCTATGAATATGAAGAACCCTAGAGGAAGTGGTAAATTCTCTCCAAGATTCCCAAAACTAAAACTAAAACTAGTGAATGTGAATTCTGTTTTGAGTCTCTATTGTTCCCTGGCTCTAGTCTGTGTTTCTGGGCCAAAAATTGGGTCCAAACTAAGCCCAAAATCGCCCCCAGCAAATTTTGCAGTTACAGTACGTTACGCACGTCACGCGTATGCGTCAGTCACGCGTACGCGTCGATGGTCTTCTGCGCGTGTAACGCATACGCATGCGCGTCGATTCTCGCTGGTCAACTCTTTGATTTCTTGTGTTCCTTCCTTTTTTGCAAGCTTCCTTCCCATCCTCTAAGCTATTCCTTCCCTATAAAGCCTGAAAACACTTAACACACAGATCACGGCATCGAATGGTATAAAGAAGAGTTAAAGATTGACAATTTAAAGGCTTAGAAAGCAAGTTTTCTATCATAGAACAAAATCGGGAAGGATTTGTAAAACCATGCAGTTTGTATGAATAAGTGTGCAAAGAACTGATAAAAACCACTCAATTTAGCACAAGATAAACCATAAAATAGTGGTTTATCAAAAGTTTTTCTTCTTTTTATATGTTTTTCTTTGGATTTTGTTTTTATATGCTTTTTCAAGCATATAAAAAGAATCTCCGACATAATACTGGACACAAAAAGTCAAGGTACCGCATCACGTAGCTCATAGGCTCTACTAAAAATTCTCGCACCATTGTAGTCCTCTACATTGTAAGCCTGAGTTGGGAACAGAACAAGGATCAAACTTGGAAAATGGTTCAAATATTAAACACATTGTTTGAAGCATTTTTTACAAGTTCTCGGATTGGAGTTGAATCCAGCCAAAAATAATAGTAATAACCAAAAACAACAATAAGTCATGGTATACATGCATTTGCATTGGAAACAATAAGATCAATATCCTGCATGAATGCTGCACATGTGATATAATGGCCATTATCAACATAATGCAGCAAAGTTGCCATATCTATTGGGTTTTTTATGATTGAACCATAATTAGGTGCATCTTCATCAGGGACCGGATAATGGAAGGAATTAAATCGTTTGTCATACAAGATCCTACAAGTGATACAAAAACAATTTTAAGGCAAAAGCTCCATGAATTTAACTTAAGATATGACTTTGCCAAGTGAAGCTAACACAAATAGCATAGGTTGACATTCCGATTACAAACATCTTTAAGGCACATTCACAATCTGCGAAGTGCATGTTGCTCAGCTTCTAACTTTGCTTTTAGCTCAGATACCTTAGGACTAGTGGCCAACTTTGGTGCCTTGGGAAGTTCAGGAAGGTGTCCTTTATTATAGGATTTCTCACTCATTCTTTCTAACAAGACTGACATAACATTATCAATTAAAAGATTGAAAAATAGGATCCTATCCTCAGTGGATGGCATGTTCACTTCATAGCTGATCAAAGGGAGAAAAAATAGGATGAGTAGATAACCAAAGATAAAGCTGGGCAAGAAGACTATATTCCAGACTTGAATAGTAACTACTATTCTTAGATATTTTAAGCTTCATCTTGAACCTTCAATCATGCAGATACTTATGGAAATAAACAATCATCGAAACTTTCGTGAAGATAATGGGAATGAACTACTAAGGAAGTAGTAGCAATTGAATTAGAGCCTTTTCACCTCTTCATTAAAAAAGAAACCATCTCATAAATATTTAAGTTTTTCCTTTTCATAAAAGAAAAACATGTTTAGCTTGTTACTTTTCACGCCTCCAAAACCACCCATTTAGAAGAAAATAATTGCAAGCATCCAGAGTGCTTGAATAGAATAAGAAACACTGCCTTGAAACTCAAATCAGTGTTTTGTTGTGAATTAGATTAAACATACACTGAACGATGAACGAAAACTAAATGTGGTACATCTTCAAATTCAGCTAGCACAACTGAGGATGTTCCCAGTAGAAAGATAGGCATTTTCGATGGTAATTCTTCTAGCAAAGTTAAGAGAATAGCTTTAAGTTGTTCATGAGTCTGCAGGATTAGGAAACTAATCAAACTAAGGTAGCATTGAAGCAGCCCCACAACATAAGTTAACACATGCGTACAAAATATAAATTTTGGGTAGGGATATCATTTCCATTTAACATACAAATAATGAAAATATGCACTTACAGTTTCCATCAAACATCAAATTGTGGTAAATAGAGAATTGATGGTGTGATTCTTCTAGCTTTGCCAAGTATGTATACCAATGCCTCCTCTGATGTCTTAACACTAGTATCTGACAGCAGAGATGGAAGTCCTAATAAATGTTCTTGTTAAGATATAGACAAGAAAAGCATTCACTTATTAAGATATAGAGAATAGCAAACCCAACCCTGCAAAGCAAATATACATTCTCTTCACTACAAAAAAATCACAGGAAGAAAAAAATAATTATCATAAATAGATAACAGAGCTGGAATATCAGCTTTAGAATGAAGATGAGGCTCAATATGGTAGTCAACAATGAACATGCATATAATTGAGATCTTCTTAGTTGTATGAAGAATGCAACATCATTGCTATTTTTTTATTGATCCCTACCAATGGAGAATTGGAAATCAAATCAATGCTAGTCAAGAGTGAAGATGTTGATAAATAGTAAATTAGTAATTGGTGATGAGGATAATAGTAACTGTGAGGAGAACATAAGTTATAATGTCTCTATATATAAGTCTAGTTCTATAGCTTCAATGAATTTAGAGGTTGTTGTGTGCTCCATGGCAAATTTAAGTCATAGAATAATGGAGACTCACATTTACTGAAGGCTTAAATTCAGGCTTTTGCAATTAAAGTACAAAGATGAAACCTGGAAAATAAAGTGAAAGAAACATTAAGTTACAACAATGAGCAACTTAGTAGAAATAGGGATACTATCAGTTTATCATAATGTCTACATAAAGTAAAATATAAGTAATTCGTTCATTTGTCCAATCTGGTCTAAGAGTTGGGAAATCATCTGCAATGAAATTACAAGTTAGCTAAGTTTACAAACATAAACAGAAACATAACATCCATGACAATATCATATCACAATAGTCATAAAATGTCACATCATATCCACGTCTTACTTCTCTCGTTCTAGTTACTAACTACTAACACTTTGCTTTCTAGTTCAAAATCTTGCTAAGATAACTAAATGAATTTGGGAAATAAAGTGAGGAAAGAAAAAAGGAGCGCCTTAGCAACTGGAGATGCAATTTTGAAATTACCAGGGTCCTGTTCGAGATTCTCGGGCTTGAATTGAGAAGATCTTAACATTAGGAATTCAATCAATTCATGGCAAACAAATCTTAACAAATACATACAAAACTTTTAAGAAGATTGCAAAGAATAATAATGAAACAGTTAATATTAGAGAAGAAAGAACACAAAAGGAGGTTCTTCTTCTCCCTCATTATACTCACCTCAAAATAGAGAATATCAAAACCAACCCTAGAATTTGTTGAAACGAGAGAGTGATTCAAGGAGCGGAGGAGCACGATTGAGAGCGCCAGTTGTAACAACCCCGTTTTTCGATTGCCAAAGAACACAAAATTAATGAATTAAATGAATAACCCTGACTATACTAAGAACTCCCCAGTTCTTACCCCTTCTCTCTCGCTTCCTCCTCCAGATGGAAGTAAGATTATCCTTCCGTAATCCACTAATGATCGTTCTGTAAAAGGGTTCTGCTTTGGGTAGTCTTCTGAGTCTAGAGTGAGATTCATTTTCTGTTTATGTATATACTATGAGACCAGCCAACGTCTACACCCCGTTTGTATGCAACTTTTAACTTAAATCCTGTGTACGAGACTCCTGTTATGTGGCTACTTGATGAGGTACCAGAGAGACGTCATATGGCAATGTCTGATCGTGCAGAGAAGTAGTAGATGGTGTTTCGCCTTTTGATGACATTTCACCTGACATGAGTTTTGGAGACTTAGAACGTACTTTCCCTCGCTTTAGTAGTTTAGAGGGACTAGGTGAGTATAGAGTCTAGGCTAGCCTGGGCGCTAGCTTAGGGACTTCTTGAACAGGTCAGGGCCTGGGATGTTGTATGTATATACATGTATATTGTTATTATCTAGCTATATATAGGAGTGTTCTAACTAAAAGTCTATATTTAAATAAAGGCTGGATCACTGAATGTTGTTAACTACTTGTGATGTATTTATATGCGGTTGTTTATAACTGTTTTATTTGTTATCAGTTGTGAATTGATAAAGAATGATTCTGTCTATTAATCCAAACGTTTTCAAAAAAAATTACCTCGCAAATTGACTACATTTTTAACAACGAATCAGGCTCATATGATAAATAATAGATAATAATTAGGAAGACAAATTGGTAGCGCGCAGTTTCCGGTATGATCTAGACATATTGAAAATTGGGTCGTTACACCAGTGAGATTGAGAGCGAGAGTGCGAAGGAGAACGGATTTAGAGTGAGATTGAGAACGCTATTTTTTGCAAGTTCCCCAATCTTTCTTCTGTCCTAGCCGTTTGGTTAGGTCTCTAATTTTGATTTCCAGTGTGTTATAGGAATAGGTAACATTTTTGAAGTTTTTTTAAAAAAATTATATATATTTACTAACATTTCATTATAAATGTTACATTATATATAATTTTATAATAATCACTAACACTTTAACAAATGTTAAGCAATAAATGTTACCAAATATTCAAAATGTAGTAGTAGTATATACATCCAGTGAGAAGTTCGATTGTTCAATTCTATGTTTTCACTTGTTATTATCCCTTATCTTGCAAGTTATTATACTTCTTTAAGAAATCAAANTAAATAGTTTTCTTTTAATAAATATTGAATATCTCTTGATTTTATCTTTCTTGATGTTTAACATGAGGATATGTCATTGTTTAAGTGTGGGGAGGTTGATAAACCCATATTTTATTATGGATTTTGGATTGAAATGAGTGGATTTTTTATCAACTTATCTTGCATTTATTCATTGAAATACCATATTTTTGTCAATTTGTCCTAATTGTACTTAATGATTATAAATATGCTTTTTAGGCTCTTAAATTGCTAAAAATTCACTTTAATTCTATTGGATGCCTTGATGTGTTTGTTGAGTGATTTCAAGCTTAGAAGGCAAGGACGACTTGAAGAAGTAGAGAAAAAGCATGTAAAAGTGGAGAGTTTATAAAGAAATAAAGATTGAAGTTCCTTACGGCTATGCATACACTTGCCTTATGCATACGCATGAAACTAAATTTGCGCGTATGCATGGCAGATGCGTACGCATGACTGCCAACATGTGATTTAGTTAAGTAAACACGTGGTCACAATTTCAAGGCTTTCTTGAGCCCAATCCAACTCATTTCTAAAGTATATGATGCAAGACTCAAGAAGGATCAAGGGGGAGCCATTGGTATAGTTTAAAGCATGTTTTAGATTAGATTTCTAGAGAAAAAAAATTCTCTCTTCTCTCTAGAGTTTATGGTTCTAGGTTTAATATCTTCTTAGTTTAGGGTTTAATTCTTATTTTATGGTAGATTTGTTTACATTTCCTTGTTCTATTATCTTAATTTTTCTAATTTTACTTATTAGTTTTTTTATTTTGTTAATTTTAGTTTATGAACTCTCTTGTTAATTTTGATTTTCTTTAACACAATTTGATATTTTATGTTTTCTTATTACTTGTTTGAGTTATTGTTATTCTTTTTTATTTTTGGTAGTTATAAATTTTATTATTATTGTAATTTATGATGTTTTTTTTATGCACACCTAGTGTTTAATAAAATGTTTAGTGTAATTTTAGAGTAGATTTTTACATTCTTGACTTAAAATTGAAAAATAAAGTGACCATGAATCATTAATGTTCAATTTAAATTGATAATTTAGAATTATTAGTTAATTTTATCTCTATTAATTCTAATTATTTGCTAATTCAATTAATAAATTATTGCTGACTTTTTTAAGAACTCTTTTAGCACTTTCATTATCTTCGTCAACATCTCTATTGACTCCTCTCGTTTACTAGGCTCATTTATGAAAAAATGAAATATGAATATTGGTCCAAAAATTTTGGATTAAAGGGCCAAATTCATGGGAATATTGACTGATTAAAGAGTAGAATTGAGTAGAGAATAAATATTTTAACTAAATTTATAAATGACATTTGCATGACACACGATAAAATCTTTTGTTGAATTTTTTCTTTACTAGAAGAAGTAATTTTCCCTCTTCAGTTCTTCATCGTATCATTTTTTGATAAAATTCACCAAAATTTTGCTTTTCACCGTAATATTATCCGATTAAAATAGATTTTTTTTTTCAAAATATAGTTGAAGTGGATATTAAATATTGATACAAATAAAAAAAATCAGACAGAGGGGGGTTGAAATTAACATAATTTGTGTTATAAATATAATGAACAATATAATATCTACATTTTTAAGAATAATGGCTTTGGAGTTGTAATTTTTCGATTAGCTATGCTAATAACAAGATTCGCCTGTTATATATTATATATGCAAATAAATAAGGATGCATCTAAATAACTATAACAAAATTCTTTCCAACCCCAAGAAGAAAGCTAAGATCTGTTAAGAACTTAACTGGATGAGCAAATAAACGAGACAACACAAGTTTTAAATAATGCTATGTCGATCATCTCCATATATAATTATTACAGGACTAAAAAAGAATATTCCTTGACTGCAAATGGGTATTTCTTATTCATTCTTTTTTTCAGTTCAACATATTATAACCTAACACCTGAAGCCATCGTCATAATTATTTTGTACCACCAACAAGCTAAGGTTATTGTATATTTATATATTGTGATTTCCTTATTATTATAGACACAACCATCTGGGATATGTATATCCTATAAACTTTTTATTTTTTATGGTTAAGATATGATATGATGAGTAGCGATGATTGATCCACGATCATGCCTTATGTCGGCAAATTTTTTAGTATTTTAAAATTTGTGCGTTAGATGTTTGATATTTGTTTCACTTTTTTGGGTTTAAAGAGCTGTATTTAAGAAAAATATAGGTAGCCACCATAATGGAAAAAAAAGGGGCATACACCGACTTATGATTTAAGCTCATATATCTAGCAAGCACAGCTTTTGACAGATTGTATGGGGTCCTCGCTGTTTGGGGTTTCTAGGGTTGTAACACCATGTATTTATTCTTTTGGTTCCATTAAATAGCAGCATGCAATGGACCTTAAGCGTTGTTATGTTTGCTCGAAATATAAATTATTTATTAATTAAATTGGTAAACGGCTCGATGTTTTTATTCTTTTTCTTTTTTGGATGGAGTTATTGAACCTTTTGATATTCTTTCGCAATATTGGAGTGGGAATTGAAATATTGTTAATACTTGTCATTATATTTCAATTTGTATAATCGCCACATAATTTAAAGGCAAGTCATGCTAATTATATAAGGTTTTGATATGAGTGTTATAGATCGGTTTAAATGGGCATTATAGATCGACTAAAACAGCATAACTCGACCTAAAATGTTAACGTTTCAGTTACCCATAAAATGGTCATTTGAATATAAACATTCCTGTCCGACATTACTCCTCGTAAAGGAGGAAAACTTTCAAAATATAATCATCGGATACTCCACCCTATAAAAGGAGAGGTAAGGCGCTTTTTACAAATGTACACATTGACAACATACAATAGACTTAAGCTTCTGAGTGTTTTTTGCATATACTTTCTCCCTTGTCTTCCTGTGACGTTGTTCGTTTTCCCTACGGAGGCATATCTTTGTTGAAGGCATAAGTTTGAGATCGAAGGCCTAATAGCTCGACGCAGAAACCCAAGGCAGACAAACTATATCTCGACCATTCATGTCAGAAAAATTGGCGCCCACCGTGGGGCCGAAGACATAAAATTCTTTGTCTTTTTTCATCGGCCTCAATACTTCAGTGTCCGTCCATGGCTGATTTACCTCCACCAACACCTTCCAAACTTCTTCGGATGGTCACTTAAGTTACAACAAGCAAACCAGCGCATGGCGGAGAAAAATCAAAGGATGACAAACCAAATCGCCGAGTTAACTAATGCTCGGATAGAAAATAATAATGATCGTAATGAGCAAACGGAGGAGGCAGAACACGAATCCGACCCAACACACGTCTCCGAAACTGCTTGGAACGAGAAAGATCAGCTCCCCGGAACGAATAAGCTCGCACGACCAGAGAATGAAGAAACTAGGCCTGATAACTCTGTAAGACCATTCACGGTTGACATTTTGAATTTCCAAATACCTATGAGATTCACTTTGCCAACAACCTTAATGATGCGTGAGCATCTTCTCTATGTTTTCCTAGTAAATTTTCACTTGAATTGCTAAGTTTAATCAAGATTTAATATATTTTAGCCACTATAAATGCTACTTTGAGTCGTGTGCATTTCCGTTTATTTCAGGTAGCATTCAGATGGATTTGACAGAGTTTTGTAGCAGAAAAGGAAGAAAGCGAATGATGCTGTCAACCCCGACTCTTTGCACTCAAACCGAAATAACTTGAGCTACAGAGGTCCAATTGATGTGATTTTAGTTGCTTTGGAAAGCTAACTTTCAGAGCTTTCCAACGATATACAATATTATACCCTTTTCTTTCATTCAATTTGGCCTTGTCCACGCTGAACTTGGGATTTTCCAAGTTCAGCGTGGAATCCACGCACTAAGGGAGATGAATGCATCATCAACTCTGAACTTGGAATAATTCAAGTTCAGCATGGGAATTGAGGAAGAACGAGGAAGCAACACTGCCTCCTCCACGCTGAACTTAGGCATTTCCAAGTTCAGCGTGGAGTCCACTTACAAAGGAGGAATTGCACATCACCCCACGCTGAACTTGGGCTAATCCAAGTTCAGCGTGGACTCAAAAGGAAAGCGTGATTCTGCACGCTAAACCTGAAGTTTTCCAAGTTCAGCGTGGACCCTCAATACGCAAGTGGTCCCAGGCATTCATACAAAGCTGCGTATGAAGCTAAATTTATTTTGATTGAATTTGTATTTTATTTTAAAATAGGAAAATATATTATTTTAGTTTTAGAAAATATAATTTACATTAATTAGGATTGGATATAAAAGGGAAAAGAATCAGTCCTTCGGGCTCTTCTCTTCTCTTACCTCATTCCACAATTTACAGTTTACCTGAATCCTAGTTTTCTCTCTGAACCATGAGCAACTAAACCTTCAATGTTAAGGTTAGGGGCTCTGTCTATTGTATGGATTGATACTATTACTTTTCTATTTTAATTCATATACTGATTTATAATTCAAGAATTGTTTTCGTTCTTTATTTTATGAATTTGGGTAGAACGGAAGTATGACCTTGGTTCTAATTGAGTTCTTGTATAACTTGGAAAAGTTCTTTACTTGAACAACAGCTTGAAAACATATTCTCCTAAATTTCTAATTATATGGACTTAACGGGATACGTGACATATAATCCTCTTATATTTGGGTAATTAGGATTTTTGTGGCATATAAACTAGAATTGAACTTCACCCTCTAATTGGAATTAAATGACCAAGGAATTGGCGATTGATGAATTTCAGAGGAGACTAAAAAGGTCTAAGGAATTAGGGTTTAGTCACATATGGTTTGCCATGAATTAAATCTTACATGATTAAAATAGTTAGTAAGAAAAGTCAATTCAAAAAATAGATAACTATGAAGTCTTAACTGTTTCTCATTATATTATTCACAACTTGTTTACTATTTGCTATTCTGATTCTCTGATTTATTGTTTAATGATTTGAACTCTCAAACACCATTTTCTGTTTGTCTAACTAAGTAAATCACTTAACCATTGTTGCTTAATCCGTCAATCCTCGTGGGATCGACCTTCACTCACCTGAGGTATTACTTGGTACGACTCGGCGCACTTGCTGGTTAGTTTGTGGTTATAAATTCTGCACCACTTAACCCATTATGATGGGCTAGCGGATCCGAATAAGCACATCAAAAAGTTCAGATTTATAATGATAGTAAACGGTGCTTCTGACCCTATTTTATGCCGTTGTTTTCCTACTTTTTTAGATGGTCTTGCACTTGATTGGTTTTATTCTTTGCATGCAGATTCTATTTCTCTTTTTTAGGAACTAGCGAAGCTTTTTGAGGATCATTTTGCTACCTCTGCAATCTACCTACACGATTCCGACTACCTGAACACAATCAAATAAGGTCAGAATGAAAATCTGAAAGACTACATTACTCGTTTCATAAAGGTGGCCATGAGCATACCTGATCTTCACCCTGAAGTGCATCTGCATGCCATTAAAGGTGGACTCCGACCAGGCGAATTTCATGAAGTAATAGCAGTCTCCAAACCAAAGACCCTCGCCGAGTTCCGCAAAAAGGCAAAAGGTCTGATGGACATCGAGGAACTCCGACAAGCTAGGAAAGTAGAAAAGCCCTAGTATAAAGACGAGGATAAATCTCGGGTCAGTAAGAAGAGTTTTAAACTAACCCCTCGCTATGATTCATATACTCAGTTTAACATAAAGAGGGACGACATCATCAAGCAGATCCTAAATTTCAAGCTGATCAAACCACCACAAAAAGTCAGCACCTATCAGGATGCAAAGAATGTGGATAAATAAAATTATTGCACTTTTCAACAAAAGCATGGACATATCACTGATGAATGTGTAATTGCTAAAGACTTACTAGAGCGATTAGCTCAGCAAGGTCATTTAGACAAGTATATCAGTGGCCATATACAAAGGCGTACCCCATTCTCTACAGACAACACCTTCGCAAGGCAACACTCCCGAGACCAAGATAAATCAACTTCAAGCCACCCTGACCAACCACGGGGAGTTATCAGCTGTATTTCTTAAGGTTTTGCAGGTGGGGGAGCAACAAGCTCGGCACGGAAGCATTCGTACCGAGCTATGTTGTCGATAGAAGGCAACCTTAATGACAACCAAACATCTTCCCATTTCCCACAAATGACATTCCAGGCATCTGATCTTAATTCAAAAACTTCCAATCTGGATGATCCAGTGGTAATCTCTATTCAGCTCGGAGACCTTTTGGTATGCAAAATATTGCTAGACCCTGGAATCAGTGCAGACATTCTATTTTATTCCACTTTCCAAAAAATGAAAATTAAGAGACAATATACTCCAACCTTCCACGGGTGACTTGGTCGGCTTCTCAGGTGAACGTGTTCCAGTGTTGGGATCTGTGTGGTTACAAACCACACTGAGGTAAGCATCCCTTATCTAAAACTTCTGATGTTCAGTATTTAGTAGTTGATTGTGTCAGTCCTTATAATCTAATACTCGGCCGACTATTTTTAAACAAGTTCGGCGCTATAGTATCTATAATTCATCTCTGTGTGAAGTTTTCTGTGCAGGATGACCTTATCGCTACCATTCACAGTGACCATTGTGAAGCTCGTCAATGCTATAATATCAGTCTTAAACAACGAAGCCGAGCTATAGGAGCACAAGTGAATAACGTCAGTAGCTCTAACGACCTCCCAGCACTTGCCGACCTCGATCGAAGAGCCGAGTTTCTTGAGTGGCCAACACCAACAGAGGACTTACAAAAAATATATTTCAATAACAACCCAAACAAATTTACTTATGTAGGTACAACTCTTATCTCGGAGGAAAGAATCTCATTCTAGAGATTTTTGTAGCAACATGACGATCTCTTTGCATGGACACATGCTGATATGCCGGGGATTAATCCTTTGGTCATTTCCCACAAGTTGGTGTTAGATCCGTTCGTCAGACCTGTAGCTCAGAAGAAACGCAATTTGGGTGATGAAAAGAAGCAGGCATCTTTCGAAGAAACTAAGAAACTAATCAACGCCAAATTCATCAAAGAGATTTGGTTCACCACTTGGCTGGCAAGTGTGGTAATGGTAAAAAAATACAACGGTAAATGGCGCATGTGTATTTGTTTCACAAATCTCAACAAATCATGCCTAAAAGACGTTTACCCTCTACCCTCCATTGACTGTCTAGTAGATAATGCTTCAGGTTATAAAACTTTAAGTTTCATGGATGCCTACTCTGTTTATAACCAGATTCTGATGCACCCTTTTGACCAAAATAAAACTGCTATAAGGTTATGTCTTTTGGACTTAAGAATGTAGGAGCCACATATCAACGGCTCATGGACAAAGTGTTCGCACACCAAATCGGCAAAAACATAGAAGTTTATATTGATGATATGGTGGCAAGGACAAAGCTCGGCAACAACCATCTTAAAGACCTCTTGGAGATCTTCAATCAAATATGAAGATACAATATGCGGTTCAAAGAAGTGTGCTTTCAGAGTACAAGGAGGGAAATTCCTCATATTCCTACTTACCATTGAGGAATAGAGGCTAATCCTGAGAAGTGCCAAGCTATATTAGACATGGCCAATCCGCAGACAATCAAAGAAGTCCAGCGTCTAACAGTGAGACTTGTTGCCCTGTCAAGATTTTTACCATGCCTAGCATCTAAATCATTCTACTTTTTTCAAATATTAGAAAAGAAAAATAATTTTATTTGGACTGACGAATGTGAAACAACTTTTTTAGAGATAAAAAACCACCCTTTCAAAATCTCTTTTACAAAAACCCTTTTCAGGGGAAGAGCTTGATCTATATTTATCTGTTACTAACTAGGCAATAAGTTTTGTCCTTGTTACAGAAAGACATAAAATGCAACAACCAATTTACTATTCATTAGTAAGTCCCTGCAGAATACTGAGCTTCGATACCCAAAAATTGAGAAGTTAGCCCTGGCCTTGATCTTCTTGACTCGATATCTTCGGCCGTACTTTCAAAGTCATATCATCTACATTAGAACTGATCAACATTCGCGACAAGTATATACAAAATAGAGCTGGCTAGTTGACTTATAAAATGGTCGGTGGAACGCTCCAAGTTTGATATCAGATACCAGAGAAGAGGTCCAATCAAGTCATAATACCTTGCAAATTTTATAGCCAAGTTTACAAGCCAGGGTCAACAAATCAGTCAACGGAATGGACCCTTTTATGGATGGAGCCTCCAACCCTCAAGGGTATGGAGCCAGAGTCATACTTGAAGATGGCAATGGCTTTGTCTTGGAGCAGTCTCTGCAATTGTCATTCAAAGCTAGCAACAACCAAACTGAATACGAAACTCTAATTGCCGGTCTAAAACTAGCAACCGACTTAAACATTTAAGAACTCAAGGTATATAGTGATTCCTTGCTCGTCGTGCAACAGGTAAACAACTTCTATCAGGTTAAAGATCTCTTATTAGCGAAATATCTTGATATTGTCAAAACATTAATTTCAAAATTTTCTATGTTTGAAATCCATCATATACCTCGAGAAAAATCACCGAGCTGATATCTTGTCAAAGCTCGCAAGCTCACAAACACCTACTTCTTCTCTTTATCAATCTACACTCCTTCCTCCAAGTGTAACTATAACCGACGTTTTGAGCTTAGCACAGAATGAAGACTGGCGCACTCCTTATATAGAATACATAAAGTTTGGAACCATCCCAGTTGGCATTAAAAATGTTCAAAAATTCTGACGTCAAGCATCCTTTTCCACTTTATACAATAACTCTTTGTACAGGAAAGGTTTTTCTCGTCCTTTGTTAAATTGTCTTTCTAGAACCGGGGCAGATGGCGTACTCGCCAAGGCTCATGAGGGCATATGTGGTACACACGTCAGCGCTCGATGTTTGTCATCCAAAATACTTCGAGCAGGTTTCTTCTGGCCAACACTGCAAAGTGATAGCACTAAAAAAGTCAAAACATGCAGAAACAGCCAAAAGCACGGTCCAATCACACACTTACCAGCCGAGGTTCTACACAATTCTGAGGTAACATGGCCCTTCAACCAATAGGGGCTCGATATACTTGGCCCCTTTCCATTAGCACCTGGACAGGTAAAGTTTTCTATAGTTGTAATTGATTACTTTTCAAAATGGATAGAGGCTCAACCCTTGGCAAAAATAACATCTCAGTAAATGATTTCCTTTGTTTGAAAAAATATTATCTATCGATTTGGCATACTTCGAGACATTATCACTTATAATTGTCGCCAGTTTGCTGATAACAAATTCACCTTTTTTTTTGCAGAATTTGAGAATCAAACAACATTTTTCGTCGGTAGAACATCCACAAACAAACGGCTTAGCAAAATCCTCCAACAAAGTTATCTTACGCGCCTTGCGAAAGAAGTTCGACAATGCTAAGGGACTTTAGTCCGAATTAATCCCAAAAGAAATATGGGGATACAATACTACTGTGAATTCAACAACGAAAGAAATACAATTTTTTCTTAGTATATGATTCTGAAGCAATGATCCCTGTGGAAATCTCTCAATCCTCACTCCAGACACAACTTGCAGATCTTGAAAGATGATGAGCGGAAATCGGATTTCAGACACAAAACTCGTCGGCAAGTGTACCGGGTCGCATCAAGTAGTAATTACTCACATGAGTGAGGTTGACTATACAAATGTAGCGCTACTTGTTTTGAGGAGATTCTCCCACTTCGAGCCTTGGCTCTCCCAATTTGGCCAACAATTTTTGAAGCATAGCGCTCAGTGAACTAAGTTCACGTAGCGCCCTCTCTTGCATTCCTCTTGTTCCCCATTTCGAACCTTGGTGAAGCCATTTTGGCCACCCTACTTGCCAAGCCCTTGTAGCGCTCCTTCCTGGCTTCATGGGTTCGAATCTTGGCTGCCCCCTTTCTTGATGTCGCGCCTTGCTTTTTTTTTTCATGAGGAGCCCGATAAAGTTAACAAAGTTAACCGAGCGCTATTGATTTTTCCTTGTTTCCTTTGGTTCCTTGTAGCGCTCGGTTAAATCACCCAACGTAGCGCCTTGGCCTTGCTCCCTTGGCTTTGGACTAGCACTCAAATAGAGAGCGCTGCGCTCAATTAGAGAGCGCTGCACCCTTGTTTCCTTGATGTGCAACACTTTTTCCTTCCTTGGACCATGCTTTAATAGGCACGCTTTCCTTGTTTCTTTCTCTTCTTCACCTACAAGTAAGCAAAACAACCAATCAAAGTATCACCAAATTCACAAGGTTTATAAATCATTCAAAAACCAACTAATTCTAGCTTAAACCTCATAATTTTGTGTCAAATAAAGGGTGGTTGATTGATTCAACAAAACCATGCAAATCCACTCCAAATTACTTACTTACAATGCAAGAAAGTGCATAAAACCTAATGAAACAAGTGAAAAATACTTGAAAAGCTAGCATAAGATGACTTGTCATCACAACACCAAACTTAAATCTTGCTTGTCCCCAAGCAAGCACTTATGCATAAGAAGAGATGAAATGAAACAGAGAAGCATACATGTCCTTATTTAGCAGATAATTGAACTTGGTTCATGGGATTTTATGCAAACAAATGTAGCTCATTTATTCTTTGTTGATAGATAAGAAATGTTTCCTTAAAGGTTCACTAGAGTTGCTGCTATACTGCCTTGCTTTTTGATTGATCCCTTGCTAGCTTTTTCTTTCTTTTTTTTTTTGCTTTAAAAAGCTTATTTATTAATGAAAGCTTTGTGGCAAGTGTTGCAGCAGCCTTTTGGCTTAATTTTGCTCAATACTTTCTCAGACACATGGCTCACAATTTCTTTCTAGGAACAATGATGCCCAACATCTCTTTAGATTACTAAATGCCTTGTAACTAGGTTGCTCTTGATGGTGGATTTTCGGTTAGCAATCCCAGATCATTTGATCCAAGTGACCAAGTTTCAAAATACTCCTCAGAACCTACCTGTCCAAGCATATCCTAGTACAAAAATACCACAGGCATATGTCCTAGGGTCCAAGCTATTGGTGTCTAGCCTTATTGTTTGTTTTTTTTGCCAATTCTTGGCTTTTCTTTTTCTTTTCCTTTCTTGTTTTGCTTTATTCTCAAGAGTTATTCATTAATAACAGACTTTACAGTAGCAAACTAATTCACACTTCAAAGAACATGTTATTATATAACTTTTGTTAATTGAGCTAGCCATTAAATCAAACAAATACCTCCACTAAATGTCAATCTAATTTCTACAACATTGGACAACCACTTCTAATTTCAAACAAATACCTCAATTCATACATTTTTCTTTTATTCATGCAGCAAGGGAAACAAAACAGAATTCAAGCTAATGAGGAATGACAACATAATGCACATCACTTGTAATAGAACTACTCAGAATATGAAAATGCAAAATATAAAGTAATTGAAGGCATCTCATGTTTCAGATATGCATCTTTCTTATTTAATTGAAAACCATGAAAGGAAGTTCACCACCTCTAATTGTCATGCATTTCCATTCTGCTGGATTCTCCTTTCTTTTTCTTCTTCTTCTTCTTCTTCTTTCTTTCTTGGGGTTCTTCAGCAGGGCACCTACGATCCCAAATTTGATCTACTTGACATGAGAGTCTAGCTTGCTCTAATCCATGCTGCATGTGTGCTATATTCTTCTTGACTTGTGCTATTTACTGCTCTATAAATTCTATGCATTGGGTGAATGACTTGATATCCTGATTCAATGTTGGCATGTTATGGACTACATAGTCCAATTTTGCTTGGGCTTGCACATCATACTCCATTCTGTCAAGATTCCTATGCCCTCCAATAGTATGATATATATTCTTCCATTGATAGAGATTTTGAGTGTACTCCCCGTACTTGGCTTGTCTAAAAAATAATCCTTCATGTGACTTTTGAAATTTTTCTTATTGTTCCTTTTACCCCTCAAGAATTCTTGTTTGAAATTCTTGTTGTTGAGCCATCATTTGTTGCTGCCAGTTCTCTTGTCACTCCTTCATTCGGCGTTGCCAGTTCCCTCTTTCCTCTCTATCCTTCAGATACTGCTCCTGTTGCTGCAGGTACTATTCTTGTTGTTGCTCCTGTGTTTTCATGAATTGTTGAGACATTTCCTCAATTGCTCTTTGCATTTGACTCAAATCCAGTGCATTAGAAGCTTGCTCTCCCTCCACTTGTGGTCTTCTTCTTCTACTTTGAGCTCTTCTTTCCACTTGATGATTATCTTCAGTAACACCTTCCATGCTTCTCTTTGTGATTTCCCTTCCTCCTTTTACCTTCTCTATGTCTTCATCTTCAAAGAGCACCCCAGCCCAGTTGCATAGCCTTAGAATAGTGCTTGGGTGTCCAAGCCTACCTGATTTGCTTGTGTCCTCATCCATCTCCTGGATGCTATCTGCTATGAGTTGTGAGAGGTTGATTTCTCCTCCCTTTAAGACGCAGTATGTCAGGATGGCTCGCTTGATTGTGACCGTTGAGGTGTTTGCAGTAGGGAGTATTGATCTTCTCACTATCTCATACCACCTTTTGGCCTCAGGTATGAGATCTAGTCTTTTCAAGTGGCTTGGGGCTCCCTCTGAGTCCCTTTCCCAGTCTTTGCCTTCAAGGCATAACCCATGCAGCAATTCATCAGGGTCATTCTCACCTTGTAATCTGTCCTCAAAGCTAAGCTCTACATAGGTTATTGTTCTCAATTGTAGGACCCTTATGACTGATGATGGACTGAAATCTACCTCAATACCTCTGACATAGCTCTTATAAGGGGGACTGTTCCTGCTTTCTTTCACAGTATTTGCGTAGAATTCTCTTATCATGACTGCACTGATATCAGTGAAGGGATCACATAGAAGTTTCCAACTCCTTTTCTTGGTAATTTGTCTCATGATGGGATACTCTCCCTCCCTCAGTCTGAAGCCCATCTCTGGAATGACATGCTTTGATTTCATGAGCCTATAATACCTTGCTTCGTGAAACTGAGATTTAAATTTCTTTGTATCATAGGTTGAGGGTTCGGCCACCACTGGTTCCTTTCCCTTTCTTCTCTTAGAACTTGATGAAGCCATGAGTTGGGAGAGAAAAGAAAGGAATGGTGAGTTGTGTTTAGGCTACGGCTTAGTTATGAAAGGGGATGAAAGATGGAAAAATCACGTTGCTGTTGGGTAAGGAAGGGTTGAACGTGTTTTTGGATAGGAGCAGAGTAAAACAAAGGCTTATAAGTGAGAAAATCTTGTATGAGGAGGGAATGGATATGTAGGCTAGGAAATGTCACCACTTATTTATAGAATGGAAGGTATGGTTGGGGAGTTCGGTCATGTGGCAAGGAATGGTGAGGATTTAGCAATTTGTTTATTGAGGATCCATGAGATGGACGGCCGACCTGTGAGGATGAGTGAAGACAAGGATTGCTCCTTCATTGGCTGCATGTGGTTCGGTCTCCAAGGTGCAAAGCCATGCAGATTTTGTTTTCAAGAAAGCACACTTCCCTAGGTACATGTGACTCCCTTCTTCATCTTGTGATGACCGTACATGCATCTTTTTGTCCTCTTCTCAATCTCCCTTGTACCTATACAATTAAACCAAGATAATGGTAAGCTTAGGACTTAGATTGGTACGATGGTGTGGTAAGCACTAAAGGAAATATTTCACATGTTCTTTATTCATAGATAACCAATTGTGTTTCTTAGATAGTGAACCAAAATTTAGTGAACACCAAACTTGTCCCCTGCTAAGTGATCTATGTAAAATACAGAGAATATCCATCACAATTGGTACATTCATCATAAGAAAACACCTATAATCCTTCATGGAGAAATCATCCAAATCCCTCATGGAAGGATCAATAGAGACCTCAACAAGGTTTCAACAACAATAATGGTGGAAGAAACAGGTATAGCAATGGATAGCCTTTTCCATTATCTTCTCAGCAACAGACAGAGAATTCTAAGCAGAGCCATTCTAACTTAGCAACCATAGTCTCTGATCTAATCAAAACCACTCAAAGTTTCTTGACTGAAACAAGATCCTCCATTAGAAACTTGGAGGCACAAGTAGGTCAGCTGAGTAAGAAAATTACTGAACTCCTTCCTAGCACTCTCCCAAGCAATACAGAAGAGAATTCAAAAGGAGAGTGTAAGGCCATCAACATGGCCGAACTTGGAGAGGAGAAAGAGGCAGTGAGCGCCACTGAGGAAGGCCTCAATGGACGTCCACTGGCCTCCAATGAGTTACCTAATGAGGAACCATGGGAATCTGAGGCTCACACTGAGACCATAGAGATTCCATTGGATTTACTTCTGCCATTCATGAGCTCTGATGAATATTCTTCCTCTGAAGAGGACGAAGATGTCACTAAAGAGTAAGTTGCTAAGTACCTTAGAGCAATCATGAAGCTAAATGACAAGTTATTTGGTAATGAGACTTGGGAGGACGAACCCCCTTTGCTCAACAAAGAACTGGATGACTTGACTAGGTAGAGATTACCTCAAAAGAGACAAGACCCTGGGAAGTTCTCAATACCTTGTACGGTAGGCACCATGACCTTCAAGAAGGCTCTGTGTGACCTAGGGTCAAGCATAAACCTCATGCCTCTCTCTGTAATGGAGAAGCTAGGGATCCTTGAGGTACAAGCTGCAAGAATCTCACTAGAGATGGCAGACAATTCAAGAAAACAAGCTTATGGACTTGTAGAGGATGTTCTGGTAATGGTTGAAGACCATTACATCCCTACTGATTTCATAGTCCTAGAGACTGGGAAGTGCATGGATGAATCCATCATCCTTGGCAGACCCTTCCTAGCCACAGCAAAGGCTGTGATTGATGTTGACAGAGGAGAATTGATCATTCAAGTGAATGAAGAATCCCTTGTGTTTAAGGCTCAAGGATATCCCTCTGTAACCATGGAGAGGAAGCATGAAGAGCTTCTCTCAAAACAGAGTCAAACAGAGCCTCCACAGTCAAACTCTAAGTTTGGTGTTGGGAGGCCACAACCAAATTCTAAGTTTGGTGTTGAACCCCACATTCAAACTCTAAGTTTGGTGTTGGAGGGTTCTAACTTTGCTTTGAGTATCTGTAAGGTTCCATGAGAGCCCACTGTCAAGCTACTGACATTAAAGAAGCGCTTGTTGGGAGGCAACCCAATGTTATATTTCCCTTTGTTATTTTATGTTTTCTGTAGGTTGATGATCATGTGAAGTCACAAAATCAATTGAAAAAGCAAAAACAGAATGAAAAATAGAAAAAAAATAGCACACCCTGGAGGAAAACTTGCTGTCGTTTAAACGCCAGTGAAGACAGCAAATGGGCGTTTAACGCCCAGTCTGGTACCATTCTGGGCATTTAACGCCAGAAAGGGGCACCAGACTGGCGTTTAACGCCAGGAATGGGCAAGAAGCTGGCGTTAAATGCCAGAAATGGGCAACAGCCCGGTGTTTAATGCCAGGATTGGCAGAAAGGGCATTTTTGCACGCCACTTGGTGCAGGGATGAGCTATCCTTGACACCTCAGGATCTGTGGACCCCACAGGATCCCTATCCACCCCACCACTCTCTCTCTTCTTCACCCATTCATCAATCACCTCAATACCTCTTCCCCAAAAACCCCTCACCTATCAAATCCCACCATTCTCTTCACCACTCACATCCATCCTTCATAAAACCCCACCTACCTCACCATTCAAATTCAAACCACTTTCCCTCCCAAACCCACCCATATTGGCCGAAACACAAAGCCCCCATCCATCTCCTCTATTCCTTCTTCTTCTACTCTCTTCTTTATTCTTTTGCTCGAGGACGAGCAAACCTTCTAAGTTTGGTGTGGTAAAAGCGTTACTTTTTGTTTCTTCATAACCATTTATGGCATCTAAGGCCGGAGAAACCTCTAGAAAGAGGAAAGGGAAGGCAAAAGCTTCCACCTCCGAGTCATGAGAGATGGAGAGATTCATCTCAAGGGTGCATCAAGACCACTTCTATGAAGTTGTGGCCATAAAGAAGGTGATCCCCGAGGTCCCTTTCAAACTTAAAAAGGGTCAACTTTGATCAAAGGTTGGACCAAGTCCTCATGGATACCACTAAGAAAAGGATGGAGCAAACAAGAGATCTCACTCATGGACATGAGCATGAGGAAACTCCTCATCATGAAATTCCTGAGATGCCTCAAGGGATGCACTTTCCTCCAATAGTAATTCTCTGCACATGTAGACACCAGACTTAATGTTTGGCTATATACTTCATCAAAATGAATAAGCATATAGTCTTAGAAAGTTTGAAAAGCTATTTTGGAGTGCCTTCAGGCACACTAAACTTAGAAGTCTAGCATATGCTTCAAGACAATGTAAGTGATTATCAAATATACTCATGAGAATTCAAATTCATGCTAGAAGGACCGTTGATTATTCAAATTAAAACCAAAGCTAGAATCTTAAATTATGGGTTGCCTCCTATGGAGCACTCTTTTATTGTCATTAGCTTGACATTGGGCCCTTATTAGGGTGGTTGATGATTGTAGTGTCTGATGAGCGGATAATTTGTACGCTTTTTGGCATTGTTTTTAGTATGTTTTTAGTATGATCTAGTTAGTTTTTAGTATATTTTTATTAGTTTTTAGTTAAAATTCACTTTTCTGGACTTCACTATGAGATTGTTTGTTTTTCTGTGATTTCAGGTATTTTCTGGCTGAAATTGAGGGACCTGAGCAAAAATCTGATTCAGAGACTAAAAAGGACTGCAGATGCTGTTGGATTCTGACCTCCCTGCACTCGAAGTGGATTTTCTGGAGCTACAGAAGCCCAATTGGCGCGCTCTCAATGGCGTTGGAAAGTAGACATCCTGGGCTTTCCAGCAATATATGATAGT
>NC_029780.3:88856604-88857965 GCF_000817695.3 Arachis duranensis
ATTCAATTGACTTGAGTGTTTTGTGTGTCTCATATGCATTCTCATTTTGTTAGTGTCAGTGGTATACAAACTGCTAAGTTTGGTGTCTTGCATGCATTGTTATTTGATTCTTGTTGCATTTTGATTTATCCTTATTATTAAAAATCCAAAAATATTTGTAATTTGTGTCTTTTCAAGTCAATAATACAGAATAATTGAAGATTCAGAACATTCAGCAGAGGAATTGCACAGAAAAAGCTGGGCGTTCAAAACGCCCAGTGAAGAAGGACAGACTGGCGTTTAAACGCCAGCCAGGGTACTTGGTTGGGTGTTTAACGCCCAAAAGGGTATAGTTTTGGGCGTTAAACGCCAGAATGTGCACCATTCTGGGCGTTTAACGCCATGATGATTGAGGGTGAAGCTCCTACAGTCAATTCTCCTTAATGATCCTACTCATAACGCCACAAACAAGGTCGAATCTTTCGAATCAGAGAATGCTGCACCTTGGATTCTAGCCTCTACCACAGAGACCCTAATCTCACTGTAAATTGACTGAACTAATGTCTTGAGAAGTCCCCAACTAAGTCATGGATTAGCCGTTTGAGAGACTGATGAGCGGATAATTTGTACGCTTTTTGGCATTGTTTTTAGTATGTTTTTAGTATGATCTAGTTAGTTTTTAGTATATTTTTATTATTTTTTAGTTAAAATTCACTTTTCTGGACTTTACTATGAGTTTGTGTGTTTTTCTGTGATTTCAGGTATTTTCTGGCTGAAATTGAGGGACCTGAGCAAAAATCTGATTTGGAGACTAAAAAGGACTGCAGATGCTGTTGGATTCTGACCTCCCTGCACTCGAAGTGGATTTTCTGGAGCTACAGAAGTCCAATTGGCGCGCTCTCAACGGCGTTGGAAAGTAGACATCCTGGGCTTTCCAGCAATATATGATAGTCTATACTTTGCTCAAGATTTGATGGCTCAAACCGGCGTTCAAAGTCACCCTCAGAATTCCCAGCGTTAAACGCCGGAACTGGCACAAGGATGGGAGTTAAACGCCCAAACTGGCACAAAAGCTGGCGTTTAACTCCAAGAAGAGTCTCTACACGAAAAAGCTTCAATGCTCAGCCCAAGCACATATCAAGTGGGCCCAGAAGTGGATTTTTATGTAATTTACTCATCTTTGTAAACCCTAGGCCACTAGTTATCTATATATAGGACCTTTTGCTATTGTATTTTCATCTTTGGACATCTAATTCTTAGATCATGGGGGCTGGCCTCACGGCCATGCCTAGACCTTGTTCTTATGTATTTTCAACGGTGGAGTTTCTACACACCATAGATTAAGGTGTGGAGCTCTGCTGTACCTCGAGTATTAATGCAAT
>NC_029780.3:88858046-88859574 GCF_000817695.3 Arachis duranensis
TCTAAACCTTGTCTGTGGTATTCTGAGTAGGATTCAATGATTGAATGACTGTGACGAGCTTCAAACTCACGATTGTGGGGCATTAGTGACAGACGCAAAAGAATCACTGGATTCTATTCCGACATGATCGAGAACCGACAGCTGGATAGCCGAGCCGTGACAGGGTGCATTGAACATTTCCACTGAGAGGATGGGAGGTAGCCACTGACAACGGTGAAACCCTTGCATACAGCTTGCCATGGAAAGGAGTAAGAAGGATTGGATGAAGACAGTAGAAAAGCAGAGAGACGGAAGGGACCAAGCATCTTCATACACTTATCTGAAATTCCTACCAATGAATTACATAAGTATCTCTATCTTTATCTTTATGTTTTATTCATCATTCATAACCATTTGAGTTTGCCTGACTAAAATTTACAAGGTGACCATAGCTTGCTTCATACCAACAATCTCTGTGGGATCGACCCTTACTCACGCAAGGTTTATTACTTGGACGACCCAGTACACTTGCTGGTTAGTTGTGCAAAGTTGTGTTTATGCCATGGTATTGAACACCAAGTTTTTGGGTTCATCGCCGGGGATTATTTGAGTTGTGAAAAGTATTGATCACAATTTCGTGCACCAAGTTTTTGGCGCCGTTGCCGGGGATTGTTGAGTTGGACAACTGACGGTTCATCTTGTTGCTTAGATTAGGTATTTTTTCAGAATTCTTGAGAATGAATTCTAGAGTTTCATGATGATCTGTTGAAGTCTGGCTGGCTGTGAAGCCATGTCTAATTTAATTGGACCGAGGTTTCAACTTATCATCACAAGAGCTTGTTGATTTCTATCAATCTTGCTGTTGGAGCAATGATCTGCTAAGGCTTGGCTGGCCATTGGCCATGTCTAGTGTTTTGGACCGGAGCTTTTCTTTGAAAGCTTGGCTGGCTATGAAGCCATGTCTAATTCCTGGACCGGAGTCTTAGACTAGCATTGCAATGATTCCTGGAATTCTCATTAAGAATTTTGATATTTTTATTTTTCCTCTTCACTTAATTTTCGAAAAAACCAAAAAAATTTACAAAATCATAAAAACCAAAAATATTCTATGTTTCTTGTTTGAGCTAGTGTTTCATGTTAAGTTTGGTGTCAATTGCATATTTCTGTTCTTCTTGCATTCATGCATGTGTCTTAAGTGATCTTCAAGATGTTCTTGATGATTTCCTTGCTCTGATCTTTGAATTCTCTTGACTTGAGTGTTTTGTTGTTTCTCATGTGTATTCTCATTTTGTTTGTGTCAGTAGTATACAAACTGTTAAGTTTGGTGTCTTGCATGCATTGTTATTTGATTTTAGTTGCATTTTGATTATTCCTCATTATTAAAAAGCCAAAAAAAATTTTAATTTGTGTCCTTTCAAGTCAATAATACAGAGAATTGAAGATTCAGAACATACAGCAGAGGAATTATATAGAAAAAAGCTGGGCGTTCAAAACGCCCAGTAAGGAAGGCAAACTGGCGTTTAAACGCCAGCCAGGGTGCCTGGCTGGC
>NC_029780.3:88859642-88860650 GCF_000817695.3 Arachis duranensis
TTTGGGCGTTAAACGCCAGAATGTGCACCATTCTGGGCGTTTAACGCCAGGATGGCACAAGAGGGAAGATTCTATTTTCAATCCAAATTTTTTTCAAGTTTTCAAAATTTTTCAAAATCAAATCTTTTTCAAATCATATCTTTTCAATCAAATCTTTTTCAAAATCAATTTCTTTCCATTTTCAAAAATACTTGCTATCAATCAATGATTTGATTCAACAATTCAAGTATGCTGCCTTTTCTGTTGAGAAAGGTTTAATGTTTGAATCATATCTTTTCTTGTTAGTCAAGTCATTATTTTTTTTTAAAAATCAAATCTTTTTAAATGTTTTTCAAATCATATCTTTTTCAAAATAGTTTTCAATCAAATCTTTTTAATTTCTAATTTCAAAATCTTTTTCAAACATCACTTGATTTCTTTTCCACTCTTAGTTTTCGAAAATCAATTAGTGTTTTTCAAAATGTTTTCAAAATCTTTCACTTAATTTTCGAAAACTACTTCCCCCCTTCTCACATCCTTCTATTTATGGACTAACATTATTCCCTAATGCGCAATTCGAACTCCATCTTCTTTGATAAGTTTGCATTTTGTGCTTCTGCCTTCTATTTTTCTTTCCTCTGACACCTAAAGGAATCTCTATACTGTGACATAGAGGATTCCATATTTTCTTGTTCTCTTCTCTTTCATATGAGCAGGAGCAAAGACAAAAGCATTATTGTTGAGGCTGATCCTGAACCTGAAAGGACCTTGAAGCGAAAGCTAAGAGAAGCTAAGGCACAATTCTCTATAGAGGACCTAACAGAAATCTTCAAAGAAGAAGACCCCATGGCAGCCGAAAACAACAACAATGCCAACAATGCAAGGAAGGTGCTGGGTGACTTTACTGCACCAACTCCCGACTTCTATGGGAGAAGCATCTCTATCCCTGCCATTGGAGCAAACAACTTTGAGCTTAAGCCTCAATTAGTTTCTCTAATGCAACAGAATTGCAAGTTCCATGGACTTCCA
>NC_029780.3:88861352-88861631 GCF_000817695.3 Arachis duranensis
CAGAAGCTCAAGAACTAATTGAAATGGTTGCAAATAACCAATTCATGTACACTTCTGAAAGAAATCCTGTGAACAATGGGAAAAATCAGAAGAAAGGAGTTCTTGAGATTGACACTCTGAATGCCATATTAGCTCAGAACAAAATATTGATTCAGGAAGTCAATATGATTTCTCAAAGTCTGTCTGGAATGCAAAATGCATCAGGTAGTACTAAGGAGGCTTCATCTGAAGAAGAAGCTTATGATCCTGAGAACCCTTCAATGGAAGAGGTGAATTACA
>NC_029780.3:88862948-88863340 GCF_000817695.3 Arachis duranensis
AGAATCCTTTGTGTTTAAGGCTCAAGGATATCCCTCTGTCACCATGGAGAGGAAGCATGAAGAGCTTCTCCCAAAACAGAGCCAAACAGAGCCCCCACAGTCAAACTCTAAGATTGGTGTTGGGAGGCCACAACCAACCTCTAAGTTTGGTGTTGAACCCCCACATTCAAACTCTAAATTTGGTGTTGGGAGGTTCCAACATTGCTCTGAGCACCTGTGAGGCTCCATGAGAGCCCTCTGTCAAGCTACTGACATTAAAGAAGCGCTTGTTGGGAGGCAACCCAATGTTATATTTATCTATTTTTTCTTTGTTATTTTATGTTTTCTGTAGGTTGATGATCATGAGAAGACACAAAATCAATTGAAAAAGCAAAAACAGAAAGAAAAATAGA
>NC_029780.3:88863455-88863733 GCF_000817695.3 Arachis duranensis
GCGTTTAACGCCCAGTCTGGCACCATTCTGGGCGTTTAACGCCAGAAAGGGGCACCAGACTGGCGTTAAACGCCAGTAAAGGGCAAGAACTTGGCGTTAAACGCCAGAAATGGGCACCAGCCCGGCGTTTAACGCCAGAATTTGCATGAAGAGCAATTTTGCTCTCCACTTGGTGCAGGGATGACTTTTCCTTGACACCTCAGGATCTGTGGACCCCACAGGATCCCCACCTACCCCACCACTCTCTCTCTTCTTCTTCACCCATTCACCAATCACCT
>NC_029780.3:88864387-88865291 GCF_000817695.3 Arachis duranensis
ATGGTTCAAGAGTTCTATGCCAATGCATGGATCACCAAGAACCATGATCAAAGTGTGAACCTGGACCCAAAGAATTGGCTTACAATGGTTCGGGGGAAATGCTTAGATTTTAGTCCGAAAAATGTAAGGTTGGCATTCAACTTGCCCATGATGCAAGGAGATGAACACCCTTACACTAGAAGGGTCAACTTTGATCAAAGGTTGGACCAAGTCCTCAATGTCATTTGTGAAGAGGGCGCCCAATGGAAGAGAGATTCAAGAGGAAAGCCAGTTCAATTGAGAAGGCACGACCTCAAGCCCGTGGCTAGAGGATGGTTGGAGTTTATCCAACGCTCAATCATTTCCACTAGCAACCGGTCCGAAGTTACCATAGACCGGGCTATCATGATTCATAACATCATGATTGGAGAAGAAATAGAAGTTCATGAGGTGATATCCCAAGAACTTTATAAGGTGGCGGACAAGTCCTCTACCTTGGCAAGGTTAGCCTTTCCTCATCTCATTTGTCACCTCTGTTATTCAGTTGGAGTTGACATAGAGGGAGACATCCCCATTGATGAGGACAAGCTCATTACTAAGAAGAGGATGGAGCAAACAAGAGACCCCTCTCATCATCAAATCCCTGAGATGCCTCAAGGGATGCACTTCCCTCCACAAAACTATTGGGAGCAACTAAACACCTCCCTAGGAGAACTAAGTTCCAACATGGGACAACTAAGGGTGGAGCATCAAGAACACTCCATCATCCTCCATGAAATTAGAGAAGATCAAAGAATCATGAGAGAAAAGACAAGGAAGAGACATTGAAGAGCTCAAACACTCCATAGGATCTTCAAGAAGAACAAGCCGCCATCACTAAGGTAGACCCGTTCTTTAATTTCCTTGTTCTTTATTTTCTGTTTTT
>NC_029780.3:88865966-88874558 GCF_000817695.3 Arachis duranensis
TTTGATTTTCAGTTGCTTGGGGACAAGCAACAATTTAAGTTTGGTGTTGTGATGAGCAGATAATTTGTACGCTTTTTGGCATTGTTTTTAGTATGTTTTTAGTATGATCTAGTTGGTTTTTAGTATATTTTTATTAGTTTTTAGTTAAAATTCACTTTTTTGGACTTTACTATGAGTTTGTGTGTTTTTCTGTGCTTTCAGGTATTTTCTGGCTGAAATTGAGGGACCTGAGCAAAAATCTGATTTGGAGACTAAAAAGGACTGCAGATGCTGTTGGATTCTGACCTCCCTGCACTCGAAGTGGATTTTCTGGAGCTACAGAAGCCCAATTGGCGCGCTCTCAACGGCGTTGGAAAGTAGTCATTTTGGGATTTCTAGCAATATATGATAGTCCATACTTTGCCCAAGATTTGATGGCCCAAACCGGCGTTCAAAGTCACCCTCAGAATTCCCAGCGTTAAACGCCGGAACTGGCACAAGGATGGGAGTTAAACGCCCAAATTGGCACAAAAGCTGGCGTTTAACTCCAAGAAGAGTCTCTACACGAAAAAGCTTTAATGCTCAGCCCAAGCACACACCAATTGGGCCCAAAAGTGGATTTTTATGTCATTTACTCATCTCTGTAAACCCTAGGCTACTAGTTCTCTATAAGTAGGACCTTTTACTATTGTATTTTCATCTTGGTAGCTATCTTTATTCTTATGCTATCTTAGATCATTGGGAGGCTGGCCATTCGGCTATGCCTAGACCTTGTTCTTATGTATTTTCAACGGTGGAGTTTCTACACACCATAGATTAAGGTGTGGAGCTCTGCTGTACCTCGAGTATTAATGCAATTACTATTGTTCTTCCATTCAATTCCGCTTGTTCTTGTTCTAAGATATCACTTGTTCTTCAACTTGATGAATGTGATGATCCGTGACACTAATGTGCCGTGACAGGGTGCGTTGAACATTTTCACTGAGAGGATGGGAGGTAGCCACTGACAACGGTGAAACCCTTGCATACAGCTTGCCATGGAAAGGAGTAAGAAGGATTGGATGAAGACAGTAGGAAAGCAGAGAGACGGAAGGGACCAAGCATCTTCATACACTTATCTGAAATTCCTACCAATGAATTACATAAGTATCTCTATCTTTATCTTTATGTTTTATTCATCATTCATAACCATTTGAGTTTGCCTGACTAAGATTTACAAGGTGACCATAGCTTGCTTCATACCAACAATCTCTGTGGGATCGACCCTTACTCGCGTAAGGTTTATTACTTGGACGACCCAGTACACTTGCTGGTTAGTTGTGCGAAGTTGTGTTTATGCCATGGTATTGAACACCAAGTTTTTGGGTTCATCACCGAGAATTATTTGAGTTGTGAAAAGTATTGATCACAATTTCGTGCACCAGAGACATATATTCAAGCTGGTGGTTCATCATTGTCCGATGAAAGACGCACTATGAACCCATGTAGAATGTGATAACCTTATACTAGTTCAACACATTCATATTGATGAAGAACGAATATACATCTTAGAATTAATCAAACATGGATCAAAGAGAAATAGTAGTACCTTTATTACTTCATAGGACTCATCAGGGCTCCTCCTCTCAACCAAGGAGGTTTAGAAACTCATACTGAAAGTAAAATACAATCTGTATTTTGAATAGTTTGTAAAAAATCTTGATGTTTATGTAAAATACACTTTAAATACTAAGTAGATGACTAGTAAGGGTAAAATAGTCTTTTTAGTGCTAAATTCTACTTCTGGGGCCCACTTGGTGAGTGTTTGGGCTGAGCTTTGATGAGAGCCACATGCTATGAGGTCTCTTGGGCATGGAACACCAGCTAGGTGGTCCTCTCTGGGCATTTGGACGCTGGGCTCTGCTCTTTGGGCGCTGGACGCCAGAAAGGGGGCAGGAAGCTGGCGTTGGATGCCAGTTTTGGGCCTTCTAATTCGAAACAACGTATGGACTATCATACATTTATGGAAAGCTCTGGAAGTCAAATTTCTATAGTTGTTAAGAATGATCCATTTGGACTTCTCTATCTCCAGAAAATCTCTTCCGAATGCAAGGAGGTCAAATCTAGACAGCATCTGCAGTGCTTTCTCTGTCTCTGAATCTGACTTCTGCTCCAGCTCCTCAAATTCAGCTAGAAAACACCTGAAATGGTACAAAAACATTAAAACTCAAAGTAGAATCCAAAAATATGAATTTAACTCTAAAACCTGTAAAAACATAATAAAAAACTAAATAAAACATATGAAAAACTATATAAAAACTACGCCAAAAAGCGTATGAAATATCCGTTCATCAGCCAGGCAAGTACTCTTTTTCCTACTCACAAGATTTTTTTCGAAAAGGGTTTTGCTTAGAGAGGTTTTAACGAGACTTGCCTACTTGCACCTTTGTAATAAAGGTTCATTAAATTCCTATTGTTCATTTACTATTTGTATACCTTTATCAGCTCAAACGTCAAACAACGAACTAAACGTTCTATCTATCAAATTTTTCAATAAATAACGAATCGGCACAAGGTGCCTCTATAAACTCGGTAAACTACATAACGTGTCGAGCAACTAAACAAAAAGGCCATCAAACAAATCAAATAACAAACATTTCCCAACAATTCACAACTATCTAGTCGCCAAAATCAGTCTTAAGACCAGAACAATCTAAAAAAAACAAAAAGCATAACTCAAAGTATCCAACCATGAAAAGTAAATTCCAAACAACCAAGGTACTAATTTTCAGAAAATTCAAAAAACCTACATTTATATCAAAAAGAAAATTTAAATTACAATGACAAACTACTCGGCAACATTTTCATCCTCGTCCTTGGCAATCCCTTCATCATCAACTAAACCCCTGTCCTGAATAATCTTGCCCAGATCCATTTGGGAGAAATCTTGATTAGGAGCCAAAAACTTTTCCTGAATTACTGCTCTCTCAAAACCCTCTGCAAATGCATCTAAAATTTTTGCTTGGTGGTTCTTTTCAACCTCCTTCATCTTTACTCTCAAAAACCTCGGCTTCCTTTTTCTTTGCAGATTCAGCCTCATTCTCATATTAACTTTGGATCAACTTCAACTCTTCCTTTTTCTCGGCCAAGTTTTTTCACACTTCTGTCAGCAAGCCCTCGTTCGTAGATATGTCCTTTTTCAAACTAGCTATCTCTTCAACTTTTCCGAGCAATTTATTATGCTTCACTTCCCTAGTACGACCAATACTAGCCAACCAAAATCCAAGAACCTACAGACATATATACAAACATTATCAAAACATTATAAGAATCTAATTAGGATAATAGAGCTCGAAAATCAAACCTACAAGAACTTATCCACAATAATATCACCGACCTCTTCAATTGACATTGGCTGATGACTGTAACATCTCATCAGCTACAACCATATAAGGAAACTTCTTATCCCATACAGACGAGCCTTCCCCATCTTTAGAAAAATCGTGCAGTTTGCATTGGTTATCGGCAAAAGCATTAAGCTCTTCAAGGGGAATTCCTTTCTCCGTCGTATGATCAAAAACATCAAGATCCACGACATCCGACTTCCTCTTTTTGAAAACAACTTTCCTCCTACCAGGTTTGGGTTGATTCACTTCACCTTTACCATCCTTCTGGTAGGGTTTGATGATGAATGATGCATGAGCATCTTTCCTATCTTTTCCTAGTAAATTTTCATTTAATTTGTTGAGTTTAATCAAGAATTAATTATCTTTTAGCCACTATGGATGTTACTTTGAGTCATGTGCAATTCTGTTTATTTTAGGTAGCATTTGGCTGGATTTGATGGAGTTTCCACAGAAAAAGAGAAGAAGGCGAATGATGCTGTCAACCCTGACCTCTCATCACTCAAAACTGAATAACCCGAGCTACAATGATCCACTAGACGTGATTCTAGTGGCATTGGAAAGCTAACTTCCAGTGCTTTTCAACGATATATAATAGTCTACACTTCTCTCCCACCAATTTGGCCAAGGATGTGCCTAACTTGAGATTTCTCAAGTTAGGCGCAAGACAGCATCAACAACACGCAACAATGAGCATGACTCCAAGTAAGGCGCATGCCATAACAAAAGCACGCCACATTGATTTTGCTTCACTCAAGTAGGGCGCAGCAACACAAGCCTTGTAGCTCCAATCACTGCATACCTCAAGTAAGGCGTGGCTTGATGCCAAGTTAGGTGTGCCTCCCTACGAAGCAAGTGGTCCCCATTCATCAATTGAAGACGCGCAGATTGCTTTAATTAATTCTGATTTAAACTTTATTTTTATTTAAAAATAGGAAAAGATATTATATAGTTTTAAAAAAAATATAATTTAAATTTATTAGGATTAGATATAAAAAGGAAAAGAAACTTCTCTTCTGGGGGGATTCCATTTCATTCTGTAAATTACAGTTTACCTGAATCCTAGTTTTCACTATTTTTCATGAGCAACTAAACCTCCGCTGTTAAGGTTAGGAACTCTGTCTATTGTATGGATTGATTCTGTTCCTTGGTTTTTCTATTTTAATTTATGTACTGATTTATATTTCAAGAATTATTTTCGTTCTTTATTTTATGAAATTGGGTGGAACGGAAGTATGACCCTCTTTCTAATTTAGTTCTTGTATAACTTTGAAAAGCTCTTTACTTCAACAACAACTTGAAAATATATTCTCCTAAATTTCTAATTATCTGGATTTAACGGGATACGTGACATATAATCCTCTTATATTTGGGTAATTAGGATTTCTGTGGCATATAACTATAATTGAACTTCACCCTCTAATTGGAATTAATTGACCGAGGAATTGGCGGTTGGTGAATTTTAGAGGAGACTAAAAAGGTCTAAGGAATTAGGGTTTAGTCATATATAGTTTTCCAGGAATTAAATCTTTCATGATTAAAATAAATTTATAAGAAAAGTCAATCTGGAAAATAGATAACTCTGAAACCTTAACTGCTTTCTCCATATTTTATTCCCAACTTATTTATTGTCTGTCTTATTGTGAGTTTCCTGTTTAATGCTTTTTGAACTCTCAAACACCATTTTCTGTTTTTCTGACTAAGGCAATCACTCAATCATTGTTGCTTGATCCATCAATCCTCATGGGATCGACCCTCACTCACCTGAGGTATTACTTGGTACGACCCAGTGCACTTTTCGGTTAGTGATTAACAACTATTAGTCATTTGATTGCTTAGATTAGGCATTTTAGTTTTAATTTTGTTTAAATTTTGCTTTAGTATTCTCGAAAAAAAAAATAAATAAATAGCATTAATATATATTTTTTTAATTTCTGAAATTAAGTTTGGTGTCACCTAGTAATTTTGTTTTAGTTTACCTATCTATATTTTTTTATAAAAAAATATTTCAAAAGTTTTAATTTTTCTTTTAGTTGTTTTATTTTATTTCTTTTACACAGGTTATCTCATTGGGAATTCTCTGTACTCTGACGTAGAGATTCCCACCTTTCTTGTCTTATGTCTGTTTATGAGCAGGAACAGGGACAAAGAACCGCTTTTAGACTTTGATCCTGAACCCAAAAGGACTTTTAGACGGCGTTTGCAACAAGCACCAAATTCACTATGGATCATAATAATGCTGCTAATGCCAATATGGCAAATCCGAATGGGAATGAACAACCCAGGAGAGTGCTTGGCTCTTACACTACTCATACTACAGATCTTTATAGAAAAAGCATTGTGGTGCCTCCTATAGCTGCAAACAACTTTGAGTTGAAGCCACAATTGGTCACCCTAGTGCAACAAAACTACCAGTATCATGGACTCCCTCAGGAAGATCCCAATCAGTTTATCTTTAATTTTCTACAGATTTGTGATACTGTAAAAACTAATGGGGTGAATCCTGAGGTGTACAAACTCATGCTCTTCCCATTTGCCTTGAAGGACAGAGCAAAGCTATGGCTAGATTCTTAACCCAATGAGAGTTTGGATACTTGGAATAAGGTTTTCACTGGGTTTCTTAGTAAATTTTTCCCACCAAAGAAGTTGACTAAGCTTAGGGTGGAGGTTCAGACCTTCAGGCAGAAGGATGGTGAGAGCCTCTATGAACCTTGGGAGAGGTACAAGTTGCTGACTAGGAAATGCCCTTCGGACATGTTCTCTAAATGGACCCAACTAGATATCTTTTATGAAGACTTGAGTGAAATGTCCAAGATGTGCTTAGATAATTCTGCGGGTGGTTCATTGCACATGAGAAAGACACCGGAAGAGACTATTGAGCTTATTGAGTTGGTTGCTAGCAATCAATATTTATACTCATCTAACATGAATCTTGTGAACTCTGAGACTTCTCAGAAGAGAAGTGTGTTAGAAATGGAAGCTGTTAATGCTATTCTTGCTCAGAACAACCTTGTGTCTCAGCAAATAAATCTACTTACTCAGTAGATGGGTGGCATACAAGTCTCAGCTATCAACACCCAAAATCTACCTCAAGAGGTCCCTTATGACATGACAGGTAATTTTATACAAAATAAGAATTATGATTATGCTCAAATATTTTCTAAACAGGTAAATTACATGGGGGATAGTCCTAGACACCCTAATAATGATCCATACTCTAAGACATACAATCTTGAGTGGAGGGACCAACCTCAGATATCTCAGAATTTCAATAATAATTCTCAAGGCGGTTACGAACAGAACAATCATAATAACCACCAATTTTAGTCTCATCAACAACAACCACCTCAGCAGGCAAATTTTCAATCCCAACAAGATTCTAATTGGGAGATGATGAGGAGTTTTATGCAGAAAATCAGAGCCTTCATTAGAAACATGGAGGTGCAAATGGGCCAACTGAGCAAGTAAATACCTGAGAGATCTACAAATATAATTCAAAACTTGGAGATTCAGATGGGTCAATTAGTCACAAAAGTTAATAAAATTGATCAGATGACCATTAATAGCCTTCCTGGTAACACAATTTCAAGGGTATCACCTTGATAAGTGGACAAGTAGCAAGTATGGAAGCACAAGTTAATGAGGAGCCAGTTGAAAAAGAAGCTCCAGAGGAGAAGAAGGAAGAAGTAAAGCACGCCCCTCCAAAGCGTGCGGACAACCCATTCCCAGACTCTCTTGACACTTATCCTACATTGCCAAAGGCTCCTGAGTACAAGCCTAAAATGCCATATCCTCAGAGACTTCAAAAGGAGACCAAGGACAAGTAGTTTTCAAAGTTCTTGGAAGACTTCAGGAAGTTGCAAATCAATATTCCTTTTGCTGAGGTTTTGGAGTAAATGCCTCTCTTTGTCAAATTCATGAAGGAGTTGTTGTCAAAGAAGAAGCCTTTAAAGGGAAATGAGACAGTGGTCCTGACTAAGGAATGTAGTGCCATCATTCAGAATAACTTGCCAAGGAAGATGCCAGATCCAGGGAGCTTTCAAATTTTATGTACCATTGGAAGCACCACTTTTGAGAAAGCCCTGTGTGATTTGGGGGCAAGCATAAATTTAATGCCCTTGTCTGTGATGAAGAAGTTACAAATCCAAGAGGCACAACCCACAAGGATAACATTACAGATGGCAGACAAATCTACAATGCCTGCATATGGATTAGTGGAGAATGTCTTGATCAAAGTGGGTAAGTTCTTCCTCCCATCAGACTTTGTGATTCTTGACACGGGGGAGGATGAGAATGCCTCTATTATTCTAGGAAGACCATTCCTAGCCACTGGAAGGGCTCTGATTGATGTGGAAGAAGGTGAATTAGTGCTTAGAGTGCATAATGAGCAACTTGTCTTTCATGTCTTCAAAGATATACATTCAGCAGGTGAAGAAGAGAGATGCATGCAGACTGAACTTATTGATCCAAACCTTCAAGAACCCCCTGATGATGCACAGTAGAATCTGCAGCTCAAACCTCCTTTGGTGACAATCAATGAAATTCCTCCTGACATCAAACCTAAGTTTGGTGTCGGGAATGCATCATCCACCAAGGAGGAGGTTCCCAAAAAGAAGAAAGTACCCAAACAATGGAGAAATAAAAAGATCTCCACTGAAGGTTTCTCCCCAGGAATGAAAGTGGTGTTGACTAGCAATCCAGTGTGAATTTATACAGTAAACAGAATCCTCTCTCTGGAGCATATTGAGCTACTTTATGGAGACACAAGAAAGAAGTTCAAAGTAAGGGGTGAAGAGCTGAGCCTCTATGATCCTCCTCCTTAGAGTAGCTGACTGTCAAGCTAGTGACGGTAAAGAAGTGCTTGTCGGGAGGCAACCCGATAATTTCGTATCCTTAGTTATTTTTTGTAGTAATGGTTTTCTTATTTATTTGATTTTTATTGAGTTTTTACTGTTTTTCTTTCATTTTACGTGTGTTTTGATCATGCAGCTATTTTAGAACAGGAATCGAACACTTCAAAAATTTTTTGCCTATCTCCAAATTCAGTGTGGGAGAGTTAAAGAAAAAGAAAAGAAAGAAAAAAAACATGCAAGCTGGTCCCTACCTACCCCCTCATTCATTCCCCATTCAAACCAACACCTCTCTCCCACTCTCCCCTATTAATTAACCATTAAACCCAACACCCCCCTTCTATATATATCTCTCTAATATATATATATATCTTACACGC
>NC_029780.3:88874595-88884069 GCF_000817695.3 Arachis duranensis
TCTATTTATTTTAATTATTTTAACCTCTCTTGTTCTTTTATCCTTTTATTTTTTTTATCATACTATTTATTTTTTTTTCTGTGTGTCTTTTTTATCATACTTTTTGGTGTTGTCACTTTGCTGATGGCTTCTCTGTTTATTTTTATGGCACCAAAGGGAGGCACCAAAGGGAGGCAAATCATCTTCACGGAAGAGCACATCCTGAAGAATAAAACGGCCACTACGATAACTGAGGTGGTTGAATTCCTTTCATTCTATATTCCTTCCCGCTCCTACTATGTTATGTTCCGATTTTCTGCTATTTTGTCTCGTTTATTGCATGATCGTTTATTAGATAAATTCCAAGGTTCTAGTTTAGTTTTACTATTTTGAAATTTTATATTATTTTTTTTAATGTTGAAAGGTGCCTGATGTATTGCCCACTGAGCTTGAAATCAAAAAGAAAGAAGAAAAGATGTAGTGCATGAGAAAGTGAGTTTAATTTTAAGAGTAGTCTCATTTATCCAAATGTGGTGGTATTTTCTGTGACTCTAAATGTATGACATGAACAGTGCATATTTAAATTTGTATCAAAGAATGTTAATGTACAAGGAACAGGAATTTAGAGAACTATTATGATTTCTCTGCAATAAGTGAAAGTTAATCCTTGAAAAAAAAAACAGCAAAAGAAAAATAAAAGCAAGGTCCAAGGCTCTGAGCATCAATGACTAGGGAGGTCAGACACGATTAAAAGCTCAAAGAGTTGTTTCCCTGGTCATATGCTTGTGGTGTGATTGTGTCAAGTAATCTTTGAGACAAAACACTAAGAGTTGAGATCAAATGCATTTAACAGAGTATGCCAAAGACTTTGAGCACCACTGTCTGGGAGTAACTGAAACGAAAATCAGAACTTAAAGAGAGTTCCCCAGTTAAGTTCTTGTGGTGTTTTGTGTCAAGTAAAGCATGAAACAAAACATTTAAAGTCATGGCTAGGGTCAAGGTGCAAAGCACCAAAGAAAAGAGAATAAAAGGAGATGTGATGTGTTCAAGGATAAAACTGAAGTATAAAAGACTAGAAATTCATAATATTATCCGGATTCTTCTAATTCAAAGGATAGTGAGATGCCAAACCTATTCAGGATTGCAATTATAAACCCCACTTCAAGAAGAGATATGGGCTTAATTGAACTCTCACTCTCATGCAAATTCACATCTTAAGCCGATGTTAGTTTTGTTTGCTTGAGGACAAGTAACAATTCAAGTTTGGTGTTGTGATGCATGAGAATCTTTCCTATCTTTTCCTAGTGAATTTACATTCAATTTGTTGAGTTTAATAAAAAATTAATTATCTTTTAGCCACTATGTATGTTACTTTGAGTCGAGTGCAATTCTGTTTATTTTAGGTAGCATTTGGCTAGATTTGATGGAGTTTCCACAGAAAAAGAGAAGAAGGCGAATGATGTTGTCAACCCTGACATCTCTGCACTCAAACCTGAATAATTCGAGCTACAGAGGCCCAATGGACGTGACTCTAGTGGCGTTGGAAAGCTAACTTCCAGAGATTTCCAACGATATATAATAGTCCACACTTCTCTCCCACCAATTCGCCTAAGGCTGCGCCTAACTTGAGATTTCTCAAGTTAGGCGCAAGACAGCATCAACAACACGCAACAATGAGCGTGACTCCAAGGCGCACTAAAGCTTGAGTTAGGCGCATGCCACAACAAAAGCACGCCACATTGATTTTGCTTCACTCAAGTAGGGCACAGCAACACAAGCCTTGTAGCTCCAATCACTACATACCTCAAGTAAGGTGTGGCTTGCCACCAAGTTAGGTGTGCCTCCCTACGAAGCAAGTGGTTCCCATTCATCAATTGAAGACGCGCAGATTGCTTTAATTAATTCTGATTTAAACTTTATTTTTATTTAAAAATAGGAAAAGATATTATTTAGTTTTAAAAAATTATAATTTAAATTTATTAGGATTAGATATAAAAGGGAAAAGAAACTTCTCTTCTGGGGGGATTCCATCTCATTCTGTAAATTACAGTTTACCTGAATCCTAGTTTTCACTATTTTTCATGAGTAACTAAACCTCCGCTATTAAGGTTAGGAGCCCTGTCTATTGTATGGATTGATTCTGTTCCTTGTTTTTTCTATTTTAATTTATATACTTATTTATATTTCAAGAATTGTTTTCGTTCTTTATTTTATGAAATTGGGTAGAATGGAAGTATGACCTTCTTTCTAATTGAGTTCTTGTATAACTTGGAAAAGCTCTTTACTTGAACAACAGTTTGAAAATATATTCTCCTAAATTTCTAATTATCTGGATTTAAGGGGATACGTGACATATAATCCTCTTATATTTGGGTAATTAGGATTTCTATGGCATATAACTATAATTGAACTTCACCCTTTAATTGGAATTAATTGACCAAGGAATTGGCGGTTGATGAATTTTAGAGGAGACTAAAAAGGTCTAAGGAATTAGGGTTTAGTCATATATAGTTTGACAGGAAGTAAATCTTTCATGATTAAAATAAATTAATAAGAAAAGTCAATCCGGAAAATAGATAACTCTGAAACCTTAACTACTTTCTCCATATTTTATTCCAACCTTATTTATTGTCTATCTCCTGATATTGTGAGTTTCCTGTTTAATGCTTTTTGAACTCTCAAATACCATTTTCTGCTTGTCTGACTAAGCCAATCACTTAATCATTGTTGCTTGATCCATCAATCCTTGTAGGATCGACCCTCACTCAGCTGAGGTATTACTTGGTAAGATCTGGTGTACTTGCCGGTTATTTTGTGGCTGTAAATTCCGCACCAATGAACCTTCTTTCTCTAGATTTTTTGTTTTTAGGCGAGACCTCAAGGTTGTTGTTGACACTCCAGGATACTTGCCACATCCATCAAACCACAACACTTTCATCATCACAAATCAGAATATAAATAAAAACCTTGATAGCAAACTCACCAAGATTATCCAACACAGGCCCTTTATCCTCTTCCTAGGGGAGTGATGCAGGTGGAAACTGTCTCTCAACAAATTTTCTTCGGCAAGTGTACCGAATTTGTCGTCAAGTAAAAACTCACAATAGAGTGAGGTCGAATCCCACAGAGATTAACGGATTAAGCAATCAATGGTTAATTGATTATCCTAGTTAGACGAATCATATTGGAGTGATAGGTAACAAGGAAATGTAAATGGCAAAAAAGTAAAGAAAGCAATAAAGTGCAGAGGAGTAAAATGGCAAGAAAAGTAAATGTAAGAAATAAAATGAACATTGGGATCAAGAGATATTGTAATCCTCCGGATTAAGTTCATTCTCATCTCTTCCTCAATCATTCATTGATCTCCTTGGCAATCTTAAGTGATCGAATTACAATTACTTGTAATTCAATCTCTCAAATCTTGATCAATAGCCAATTCCTTGGTCAATTGCTCATGAGAAGAGATGAAGTATGGTCACTGATTATACCACATGCATTCCCAAATCAAGTGTTGGAGTATTATAGTCACATATCCTTCCAAACCCAATTTGGTACAACATGAGAAAGCATTTCTAGCATGATCTCTTCATTCCTCTTCCAAGGTTCAGAAGAGATCCAGTATGAATAGCTTCTTTTCCAAGATAACTACCCAATTGGATGAAGATCGAAAGCTTTCAAGCAAAATCAAGAGAAAAGATAGAAGAAGAAGAATAAGAACTACACTTAATCCGTTGAATCACAATAGAGCTCTCTAACCCAATGAAAAGAGTTAGTTGGTCATTGCTCTAACAAAATAGAAAAGAAAGAAAGTGTATAAAAGTAAAGATGAAGATTAAAACTGAAATTGAAACTTCAAAATTCATAAAAATGAAAAGTACAAAGAAAAAGAAAGAGAAAGAAAACTTCTTGTGGCCTTGATTGGTTGACACTTGTGGGCTTGCTTGGTTGAGGTTAGGTGGTCCTTGAAAGAGAAGTGAATCAAGTTGAGGTCCAGGTGCTAAAGTTAGTGCTAAAGTTAGCCACACTAACGCTACAAGTGTGGCGTTAGTGCTAAAGTTATTGTGGCTAACGTTGCACTTGCTGCCCAGTTGGTGTTTTTGGGGCTTAAAAGATGTCTCTTGTTTGTACTCCAATTTCATGCCCACTATAGAGTATTATATATTGTTGAAAAGCTCTGAATGTTAGATTTCTAACGCAACTGGAATCATCTCAATTGAATCTCTATAACTCAAGTTATGCTCCTTTGAAGTGGACATGGTTGCTGGCATAGTCGCTAGCGTTAATGGAAAACGTGAGTCCCGATAACGCTAGCGACCAGGGGCTTAATATTTCCAGGTTCTGGAGCTCAAAATCAATGTCCACCCCATACTATTATATATTGTTGGAAAGCTCTGGATGTCTACTTTCCAACGCTTTTGAAAGCGCATCATTTGGAGCTTTACAACTCGAGTTACACTTCTTGGAAGGTGAAGAGGTCAGTTGGCCTTACTACAGGTTGATACCATGTTCATCTTTGTACTTTCGGGGTAGGTTTTCTCCCTGAAATTTAGTGTCAACCATGTAGTGCAATATATGCTTGGAAAGCTCTGGAATCCTACTTTCCAATGCCACTAGAATCACTTCATTTGGAGCTTTGTGGCTCAAGTTATGTGTGTTTGAAGAAGGCATGGTCAGGTTGCCAAGTGGGACTTTTGCCCACGTTAACTACCACGTTAACTAAGTTAACGTGGGAGTTAACGTAGCTCATAGTGGCTTGTGTGGGCTCATTCCAATGTTAGTGACAATGTTGGGTGTCACTAACATTGGCGATCACCTCCCTTCTTCACGTTAGCTTCCACGTTAACTAGGTTAACGTGGGAGTTAACGTGGCTTATTGGGGCTTGTGTGGGTTCCTTCCAACGTTAGTGAAAATGTTTGGTGTCACTAACGTTGTCGACCACCTTGTTTCTTCACGTTAGCTTCCACATTAACTAGGTTAACATGGGAGTTAATGTGGCTTATTGTGACTTGGCCAACGTTAGTGATAAAGTTGAATGTCACTAACGTTGGCTTCCCCTTTACTTCTTAACGTTAGAGGCCACGTTAACTGAGTTAACGAGGTAACTAACGTGGCCACTTATGAGCTTGGTCCAATGTTAGTAATAATGTTAAGTGTCACTAACGTTGGCTCTATTTCCTTTCTTCAAAGTTAATGCCACTTCCTTCCTTCCTTCCACATTAGTGCCCATGGTAGTGTAACTAATGTAGCCACTAACGTGGCTCTTTTCTTCTTCTTTTGGCCTGAAATCAATTAAACAAAGTGCATCAAAGTCTTGCTCTTAATCATGGGATCATGCATCATCCAATTTATCATATAATTCATGCAAAATTCTCATGAAATCATGTAAAGTGCACAATGTATGCTTGAATCAAGATGTAAGTGAATATCTACCCAAAACTCGCTTATTTCCTAAGAAAATGCATGAAACTACCTTAAAAACAGTAAAGAAAAGGTCAGTGAAACTGGCCAAAATGCCCTGGCATCAGGGAGCAATTCAAAAACAGATAACAAGTTTTTCTAATCAATTGCTTCAACTAGACAATCAATAATGCACTCACTCCTTGAATCTATCTCTTCGGGACCCAAAATATGCTGCGGCTGGCAGCACCAGTACAAAGGAAAATTTTCACCAAGATTCTCATCCAAGTAAAAGGAAAAATTCTCTTTTATAGACTTTACTTTTAAAAACATTTTCTTAAAATCTTCAAAAAAAGATTTATATAGTTTAAATATCCCAAAGCCAGGGGTACTGTTCAATTTAACCCACACTCGTCTCCACACCCTTTGGCTTGAAACAAAGAAAAGAACAGTTTTAATGAAGGCTTTATCTCAAGATACTCCATCAAAATTTCAAAGCACCTCAAGAACGCCCAACCATTGGGGTATTATTGAGAAGGTGCGTAATTTAATTGTTCTGAAACTTTGCATTCGAAATCAGTATAAGGAAGCTTCACACGAAGTTCTTCCAAAACACAACTATACATATAAAAAAAAACTCAAAGTCAACTCTTTTATGGAAAACACGCTCAAACCTAACACAAGGAAGCAACTCCATCTCCACACCAGAACCTTCCTTCACAACCCTCTTCACATCAACCTGAGCAACACTATCACCATCCACGAATAAAGACCCTTGAATTTTTACATCATCATCAACCTAGCCATACGTCTCACTATCATCTACTTTTTGTTTTTCTTTTGCTTTGTTCTTATACATGATTTTCAGAAAAATAGAAGATGAAGAAAGAAGAAATACAGGAATGAAAGAGTAAAAAAGTTTATCGAACTGACCTCTCTTACTCATTTCTTCAATACTTTACTTTTCAATTAGTTTTCACCAAATGGATTTAACCTTACCTTAAATCTTAGGATTCCAAAGCAAACATAAAACTCAATTAAATTTAACTGCTTGAGTTCCCCCAAAAACTGCTTACCACTAACAAAATCCAACGGGTTCCAATGCCTTGGTAACTGTAATACTCAATTACTCTACTATGTGATGACCTTTACTATTCTAGCATTTATGTCACTCAGAGTCGGCCTTTTCTTTTTCTAAAAAAATTATTTTGTTTTAATAAAGAATGTTGAACTAGGGGCTCCCCAAATATAACACGTCGAGTTATACCTCTTGCTTTAAAGCTCAACCTACTTCATTAAAATACCAACTAGGCTGAGCATGGATGCTATGATATGCGTGTTGTTGATCGGCTTAAATGGGCGTTATGGATCGGCTAAAATGGTATAACTCGGCCTAAAACGTTAAATGTTTCAATTACCTATAAAACGATCATCTGAATATAAACGTCCCTATCTGACATTACTCCTCATAAAGGAGGAAAACTTTCAAAATATTATCATCGGATACTCCACCCTATAAAAGGGGAGGTAAGGCACTTTTTATAAATGGTACACATTGACAACATACAATACTAACTTAAACTTTGGAATACCTTTTGCAGGAACTTCCCCCCTTGTCTTCCTGTGACGTTGTCCATTTCCCCTACGGAGGCATATCTTTGTTGAAGGCATATGTTCGAGATCTAAGACCTAATAGCTCGACGTAGAAACCCAAGGCAGATGAGCTATATCTTGACCATTCAGGTCAGAACATGTTCTAATTTATTCTAATAGTAACCATATATATATATGACCTATTTATTTTAGAAGAAAGAATATAAAATATTTTTTTAGAAGAAAGAATAATTCTCAATTATAAAATCTTTTTTTATCAAAATATGATAAATACCTACTTTTATGACCAATCTAATTGTTAGAGATGGTCAATTTGGATTGATTTTTAAAAAAGTGATTCTTTTAAATATTTTTTAAATTGATAAAATTATTTTATATTAAGATATACTTTTTAAAAAGAGTTTTTAAATATTAAAATCGTCTTTTACTTCTATTTTCTAAAGCAATGTGTTGTTACCTTTTAAAAAAGTACATATTCTATTTTTAATCAAAATATTTTCTTAAAAGGTATAAAAACGTGTTTAAATTTATAAAAGTATTTTATTTTTGATAAAAAATACTTTTTTTGCTCAAATAAGCCAATCCAAACTAACATACAGGCTCAGATTGGATTGAATTTGGTTTGAATTGAGACTGTGTTTGATGTTGAGATTTATGGTTATGGAAGTGGATGGTAACTGATTTTGATATTAGTATGATGGTGAATAGGTGCTGAAGAAAGGCTGGTAAAAATACGTGAGAAGGTGATTTTGGGTAGTATTAAATGTTAAACAAGTATGGTCGGAGGGATTTATAAAGTTTGAATGAAGAAATGAATTTTCTTAATTTTCAAAAGCAAAAGATTTGAAACAAGCTAGTTTTATTGAAATAGAAAGAGGCTTAACTTTAAAGAAAATAATTTGATTCTATTTGATATTTTGAACGGCGTGAATATTGAAAATAATTTGTTACTTGAAAATGTTTTGAAAAGGGTTTGAAAGGTGGTTAGGTTGGGACCCTTGAAGGGTGGCAAAGCTCGGATTTTAGAGGAAATACTGCCAAAATTTTATAATCTTTGAGACTTTGTTTGAAATGCTATTTTAAAAGATTTGTTTTGGAAAATTAGATTATTTGAGATTTATTTAGTTAAGAAAAGATTTATTCTATTTGAATTCAATTTATCAAGAAAAGAATAATGTGTTAAACCCAGTCTTTTGAGAAGAGCTTTCGTTTAAATTATGATATGAGTTTGGTTTGATAAGAAAGAAAAGAAGGAGAACGAAAAGTAAAGGAAAGAGAGATAATTAAAGGAATCTCTACCACAGGAGAGCAGAGAACAAAGATAAAGAAAAACTTTAAGGGACTGTCTGCCACAGGAAAGCAGATGTGATATTGTTTGGGCCTTAGTGCCAAATGTATAGGGGGGACGCCCACACACTGAGAATTGTTTTTCAGATGTAAGCATATTGAAAAACATTGGAAGTCACACTGTATGCGGCCTAGCCGTAAGACTTATGAGCACACTGTATGCATCTGGAAAACTATATCTGGGACTCGTGCCCGGGTAATGTCGGGAGCGGGTAGCCAACCGACACATGAGCTCATGGCCTGCATTAGGGATAGATATGAGCTCATGTTGTTTGCACATTTTCATTTGATTGCGCTTACTTGTCTTATTACTTTGTGATTGTGCTGTTTGCCTTGTTGCGACTTGCTTGTACATTGAATTGAATCTCTTGCTTGTACTATTTGTTTGTGAATGTATTAAAGTGATTACGAATTGGCATTTGACTAAAGATTAACTACGTGGCTGAGAGACGGGTAATGTGACTAGTTTTATATTTAAAATTTGTTTTGAGTTTAGAGATTTTTAAAAGAGGTAATTACTTAGATAAAGTAGAAACAAGAGTATTTTCAAAGGGTTTGATAAAAATATAGTTTTATTGAGTAAAGTTAATTATTTGCACTTTATTTCATTACTTTTACGACATTCACATTCCCTACTGAGAACCTGTGGTTTGTTCTCACCCCAAAATCTTCCACGCTTTCAGTAACACAGGTTCAAAGACTCAGCTTGAAGCTGTGGACGGTTATTAGTTTTATTTGAGTTAAGATATGAGTTGAGTTGCTTTCATAGAATTCCCTCGCCTTTGTTATTTTAGATTTTATTTTATACAGACGGATAGGAATTGTATTCGAGTTTTATATTGAATTTATTTGTATAGCGCTTATTATTATTAGTAATTATGTGAATATTAGTGTTTGAGGATCTTTTGTTATATGATTTTAATTACTAAAATCAATTTTCTGAAATTTTCTTAAAAACTGAAATGCGATATCGAACTAAAGGCTCAATATTAAATAGTTAATAAGAAAAACAGGTTAGTAATGCCTTACTTTTGGCAAGATCATGATGTGCTAAAAGTTAGGGTGTTACATTATACATCTCCATGCTATATTGCAAGTTGCGATAATAGTAATGGTCCACGAGGTACCATTTTGGG
>NC_029780.3:88884133-88897927 GCF_000817695.3 Arachis duranensis
AAAAGCTACTGTTGACAATGCTAGTCCAGATGCTCCGGATGAAAAGGCGATCCCGCAATGTGTGGAGCAAAGTCTCATTGTCGCCACGGCATCTTAGGCAACTAATATCGTCTGTGAGTCCTCGAATTTTCCTTTTAAAATTTGTTATAAGTGATTCATGCATAAGTAGCCATGTGAATGATCTAAATCTTTGAGGAAGTTTAAAGTTACATATATGTTTGAACTACCTATTTTCTTCCCCTCCTTCCATGTAAAAAGCTTCATAAGCTGACTTGATAGAAATATACCTCTAGGACATGCTGCCCAGCTGAGAATGTCCTCCCCAGTATTAAGATTAGATGCTCGAATAGTGTGGAAGGTTTTGGTGTTTTCCGCCCATAGCACTATATTTAAAGCCTCCCAAATCATTTCCTTCAGCAAGGTTGACAAGAGCTACCTCTTTTGCTTCCTTAAATCCAAGAATCCATTGTTCTGTCCAAAACTCAGGTTTAGTGCCATCTTCTAATCTACATATGAGATTGCTTTTGAACCTATCCCAAACCTTATTTATATTGAGCTAGGCATTCGAGTTGCTGTTTCTTATTTGGACCTTTGGCTCATCACCCTCTCTACACCCGTATCTGGCTCGCATAATTCTCGCATAATTTTTTTATTTAAAAGTATAAACTTTAATTCTTGTTGACCCCAACAGAAAGAATTTAACATAAGCAAATAAAAATAGAACGAAAGTCTATGCAAAAAATTTACACAAAGCGAAAAGAGGCACTTACATAAATATAATAATTCATTTGTCTCTTTCTACCAGTCTAAACTTTTAGGAAAAGAGAAATCCTAGATGGGTATTAGAATTTATTGTTTTTTATCATCACTTTTAGCCATAAACCCAATTCCTTTTGTCTAATAATTCAACAACAAATTTTAACCCATATTTTTAATCACTGATGGATAATTGATGGCCAAAAATAAAAATTTTTGATGGCCCTCTAGCAATTTTCAATAATTTGTATCATGTTACTTATATTTCCCTTGTTTGTAATTCTAATATATTTTATGTTTTTGTGTATTTTTAATATTTTCTTATTCCAACAACTAAATATAATCTAACAGACAACCTGAAAATAGAAACAACGTCGAAGAAGTTTAAAATGACTCTTATTGAATTGAAAGACATTTCAATAAGTGTTAGACATATTGTTATGAAATTACTTCTACCAAAAGTTTAAGCAGATAGGAGAAGGCACATGAATAATTATATATCTAACATGCTCTCTCAAGCAAAAGCCTCTTATATCTTTGCTTGAATTTCTGGATAGGCCTAATTTTCTCTTTTTCTTTGTTTTATGCTATTTTTTCTCCTATAGGAATATTAAGAATTGAACTCTAGCCTTTTAGTCATAGAAGCTCTCATACCATGTCATAAAATTATTTCTCCCAAAAATTTAAGTTGATAGGAGGAGGCACATAAACGAAAACTGAAGCTCACGGATACCGACAAGTGCACCGGATCATTCAAGTAATACCACGGTGAGTGGATATCGCTCCCATGAGGATTAAAGGATTGAACACGAAAATATCGAGTTAAATAACAAATTAGATCAATAAAACCTGGAATTGATGAATGTTGGAACCTGCTAAAAACTTGAAAGGCTTGAATGTTGGATTGCTTGAAGAAGAATATATAATGGAGAAGTCAAGGGTTTTGGAGATATTTAAGTCCTTAGAAAAACTAAACTTTGTCTCACTATTCTAAAGCATGCAGAGATATTTTCACAACTAGTCTTTATTAACCAGTTTTTAATGTCTTGGCTCCTCAGTTTCTCTTTAATTAACCAACCGCCAATGTCTTGGTTAATCGATTAATCGAAGAGATTAAGTGCAAAAATCTGATTCAATTCGTCATAAGTTTCAAAAGTAACCCTTAAGTTGGATTATATGTCACGTATTCAAGCTAGTCCTATCCGATTTAATCTTATGAGAAAACACAATTTCCGAAAATTGTCCTAATCCAAATTATATGTCACATATGCAAAACTAGGGAAATTGAAAATCATGTATTGTGTCGCACACTTTAAAACCACTATGTCTAGTCGATTCAGAAAATCACGTGAAAGAATTTTCAAGCTTAATTTGGATATTAGTTTAGTCAAAGCAATAAACAAATTCAAAACAGAATTAGAACACATGTCGGTGCTGCTAATCCTTTAAGGATGAATAACAAAACACTCAATCAAGAAACATATCAATGCAATACTTTAAAATAGACGAAAACTCATATTACTAATTCGTAGAAACATCGACAGAGATCCTAACCCTTTGACGGAGAAATTAATGACTCATGATGAAAGAAAAATAATAATGAAACTGTGCTGAAGAAACGTGATGTCTTTTGTGAATATAATTCACTTATTTATACCTAGGTTTCTTCTAATTTGAAAACTAAATCTTATCCTAATTAGAATAATAAACGTAGCTCCTAATTTAAATAACAAAATCAAATCAGGATTAGATTGAATTCAATTCTAATCAAAATAGAATTTTTTCAATTTTCAAAGGAAAATCAATTATCTCAAGTTTGTTGAAATCATAATTTGAATTGCACGTAAGCTGAATGGCATGTAACTGGGCTTTTCTCTTTTGGGCTAGGCATGACACGCTTACCCTCAGCGTGGCATGCCCTCATTGGGCTAAGCCTAGGGCGTGGCTCACTCTCTTCTAGGCGTGTAACACCTTATTTTTTGTTGCTCCCATTGGTTGATGTTCTCTTCAAGAGTGGCACGCTTCCTTGTACGTTGCACGCTTGGCTTGGCTTTCTCCATAGGCATGACACACTTGCCTGGCTTCTTCATAGGGCATGGCACACCCTGCTTCAGGCGTGTGACGCCTCTGCTTATTCTCCCACGGCATGGCACGCCTACTCTAGCATTGCACGCCTCTGCTTTGTCTACTCTAGGGCGTGGCACCCCCTGACTATCGTGTGGCATGCCTGGTCTTCTTCCTTAGGGGCGTGGCACACCCCTGCTTGTCTCCTCGAGGGTGTGGCATGCCTACACCTCTGCTTCATTACATGGCTTCGCATGTATAAGACCTCGGATTTTTTAAAATTAAAATGCGAGTTATTTGAGATTTCAAACTTTTTTCATGAATGATGAGAAAAAAATATTTAGAAAAAAATCGAACACTTATTTTAAAATTTTTTCCTAAGATAGGGCCAACGGACTAAATCACAAATGAGTCATATTGGGCCCAAACCCCAGGCCTATAAGCCCTTTACTCTACACATTTTAGCCACTCAACTCCCATTTTTTAGAGAGAGAGAGAGAGGTAGGTAGAAGAGATGAAGAGAAGAGAGAGTGAGCTCTAAGTGCTATTAACTCACCACACTCTTTTGCACATAACTTTCAGTCCGTAGCTCCGATTGACAATCTGTTTACGGCCACGCATCGCACTTGTCGTGCACTTCGATTCTATACCACTTTTGTAGTAAGTACTTTCGAGAACCTTGAGCGATTTATAATTCTCCCTTTCAATTCGTATTTTGGTTGAGTCTGTGTTAGAAAATTCTGATTTTGATACTTTAGGAGAAGCTCAAGCACATTTCTAGTGGGGTTTTGGCCCATGAACACGTGGCTTAAGGTAAGGAAATCCTTTTTCCTTTTGTTTCCCTTTTTATGTGCAAACCCACTACAAGAAAATGAAGCATTTGTAACAAAAAAATTGTATCAAATTTAAAAGTATTGCAAATTATAGTTTTTTCGTAACAATAATTAGTTATTGTTACAAAATAAGAATATTTTGTAACAAAAAAATTGTTAAATATTTTGTAACAACATGATTTCTTTTGTTACAAATTATGTTGGCTTTTGTATTGAATTGTTTTGTTGCAAAATTCAAAATATTTTGTAACAAAAAATTAATTTGTCACAAAATACAATATTTTTGTAAGAAGTTATTTATTTGTCACAAAATTTAAAGATTTTTTGTAACTAGTAAAAAATTTTAGTTCAACATATTAAATATAAGACATCAAATTTTTGAAAATTAACATAATGAGTTATTTATGATTTATTATATTTATTTAAGATTTTATATTAAAAAATTTATTTTTCTAAAAATATTTAAGTCAAATTAATGGTATTTTGAGTTTAAAATTATTTTAAAAATTAAATGATAAGTCATTTATAATTTATTATATTTATTCAAAATGATTTTTTAGAGATTTTATATTAAACGGGTTATTTTCTTATTTATAATTTAAAATTTTAATAATCAAAAAAATATAAAAAAATTTATATGATTTAGTTTAAATATTTGAGATTTTTGAATTTGGTACTTTAAGTTTTATGATAATAAAAAAATTAACTTGATTATCTCCAATTTTATCATAATTAGTATTTATTTAAAAATAATTTTAAATTAATAATAAAATAGTATTTCAAGAATAATTAATTTAATTACCTCTAATTTAAAAGGAGTATATTTATTTAAAAATAATTTGAGAATTTTTAATTAAATAACATCTTTATATAATTATTATTAGATTAAAATTAATTTTTAATTACTATACTACCTTATTTTTTTTAAATACCTAAATTATCCAAATCGTAATCCCCAAATCAACTCACACTCACCCCACCCCCTAAACCTAGTAGCCGCCAGCCCTCCCCCTTCACAAAACACTTACCCAGCGGAAAAGAAAAGAAAGAAAGTAAGAGAAAGGAGAAATAGAAACAGGAAAAGAGGAAGAAGAGAAGGAGAGGAGCAAGGAGAGGAGGACGGTGCCGACGGACATCGCTGCCACTATGCCGTCGTGTCACACCCAGAGGAGAGAGGGCGCCGTCGAGCAAGGGCCAAAGAGAGAGAGAACATCACGCCTACCACGAGCCCGCAGTCGGAGGAGTCATCATCGCGCCCAGCCACCATCGCCACCATTCAAGCCACCGGACTGCCGCATGCAAGGAGCTTCCCGTTTTACCGCCATCGTGCCACGCTAGGGAAGAGAGTGCCGTTGAGGGATGAAACACCGTGACAGAGAAACTGCACCACGAAGGATGAGATTGTTGTTGCTGAGGCTCTGCCCAGCCATCGTCACTGAAGCCGTGACACCATCTTTGATAGCTCCTTGGCGTCACTATCGTTGATAGCTCCTTGGCATCGCAGCCACTTCTCTTCATCTTCCCTGTTCTCTGTGCTAGCAGGGGGAGCAACCTTTGAGTATGCAAACCCCGATAACCCTTTTTGTTGTGATTCAAAGACCTAACTTTAATTTCTACTGAAATTTTTGGTTGCAAGCTCTAATTCATGCCATTCTGAAGAATGAGTTTATTACTGATAATGAGTAGTGAACATTATTGAAGATTATTGAATTATTATTGTTATGAATAATGATTTTCCTACGTTTCTCTGTTATGAATAATTTATATTATTTTGTTTTGCAGTAATTATGGAACTGTTCTTGTTGTTCAGATGTAGTATTTTTTTATTTAATTATTCAGTGTTGTGTTTATTGCTGTTGCTATTTGTTCTTGAATGTACTGATTGTTGATGTTTATTCACTGTTGTTTTTGTTCTTATTGTTCTTGATTGTTGCAATTTTTTTATAGTGCTATTTGTTTGCTGTGCTACTATTTTTCATGCTATTTTTGCATTCTTATGCTTTGTGCATCTTAATTTTTTGCATTCTCTGTGTTGTGCTTTGATTATTTAATTAAAGAATTACTCCTAACAAAGTTAAAAGAGATGTTTGAGAGTAATGAATGAATCACCATTTGGGAGTGTGTGATTCAACAAAGTAGTTAAAGATTCTTGAATATGGCTCTCCTCTTTTGATTTTGATGATTAAGAACAAATTTTAATATTTGTCATTGATATTTGGATATTTGATTTTGTGTTAGAAGTTATGAAATTTTAACTTTAAACTGGTTGCTGCCACTATGTTGCATTCTGTTTTACTTGTTGGATCTATTACTGCCCTGTGAGTGGTGTTGTTGGTGCCGATTAGAGGAGCTACTGCTGGTACCATCATCCTTGATTGGTTTGTTGTTTGTGACTGTGTTATGATGAATGATTGAATAAATTGATTTTATTACTTCCGAATCATTAAAGAATAGTAGTTTGATTATTAGTCTGATTTCACATTCCCAAACTAAGCTTATTCATTTTTTCACATTCCTTGATGTTATCTTAGACATTTGTTTGCCCTTTTGCAAATTCAGTTTGTGCAACAACTACAATGAGTGCCTTGCAAGGTAGCATTTACTGTTTATTAATGGATAATTATACAAAAAAAGTTCTATATTTGTTCATGTAAATTATCTAACTGAATCATTTAAGTATGTGATAACTTAGATGAAGGTCGTCAAATTAGAGGATAAATTAACTTGTTTGGTAAATACAATGAACAGAATTTATTTATTGAATTTTTTAGTTGAATTTTGCTTGTGTAATAGATGTGCTCAAAGAAAAACTTGAAGAGCATGAAAGAAACTAGACAATTAAAGGTACTCCTAAAATTGCTTATGATTTTAATACAAATTCATAAATGATTCATATATTATTAGTATAATTTAATTGTATATGGATCTATTGATTACATCTTACTTGTGTCATAGTTGACAAATGACAAATGTCCTATAATTTGGTTTGATAAATTTGGTTGTGTATTGGCTAAGAAATAAGCAACGAATTAGTTGTTATTGATGGAACCATAAATGGTTAATGAAAAAATTTTGAATATAAGTTAATGAAAAAAATTGTAATTGGTGTTATATGTTGTTTCTAATTTTTGTTTCGGTTTTTTTCTTTTACAGGAGTGCTAAATGGTGAAAACAAGCTACCTAAAGGACTTAAGAATATTTTGATTCATAGAGACACTAATCTATGTTAGATTTTTAACTTTTTGTTGAACTTTTGTAGGAAATACAACTTGTAGAACTAATCAATGTAGACATTAATGTCATTTTGTTTTAAAACAATTTTAGTTAAATAAAGCATGTTTGAATTATCTATGCTTTTACATATTATATAAATGTTGACTTACTTAGTAAAGTAGTTAATATACCAATTAATTAAAAAATAATTTGGTAAATGATGTATGTAATTTGTAATAAAAAAATTGTTACAAAATAAATATTGTAGTTTTGTAAGTAACGAAAACAAAATGTTGCAAAATCAAGTTATATTTTGTAAAAAAATTTTATGATAGAAAAAAATATATTGCCACCAAAAATATTTTGAAGATCAAAATTTGTTATCACTTTTGTAATGAATTTTGATTTTTGTATCAAAACAAAATTGTTAAAAATATTACTTTAGATTGTAACAGTTTCATTTTTTGTTAGAAAAACTTTTTGTAACGGGACATACTGCAACTGTAACAGCCCAGACCACCCGCTAACACGATATTGTCCGCTTTGGCACACAAGGCCTCACGATTTTGCCTTTGACGATAGAGATGATAGCCAAAGCCCCCCACACTCACTCGTCAGAGTGTGTCATGCTAGGGAGAGGTATCCAAACCCTTATAAGGCATGTTTCATTCCCCTTCCCAACCGATGTGGGACCTTACAATCCACCCCCCTAAGGGAGCCTAGCACCCTCGCTGGCAAATTGATCCGGGCTCTGGCTCTGATACCATCTGTAATAGTCCAGACCACCCACTAGCACAATATTGTTCGCTTTGGCACACAAGGCCTCATGATTTTGCCTTTGACGATAGGGATGATAGCTGAAGCCCCCCACACTCACTCGTCAAAACGCGTCATGCTTGGAAGAGGTATCCACACCCTTATAAGGCATGTTTCGTTCCCCTCCCCAACCGATGTGGGACCTTATAGCAACAACCCTTTTTTGTTACAATTTTCTTTTGTTTCAAAATTCCAATTTTTTGTAACAATTTTTTTGTTTCAAATATTGTTTTTTCTTGTAGTGAACCTAGCTTGAAATGTTGAGACAATTAATGTAAAAATGTTGTATGGGATAGCTTGGGTGCTTGGTTGATCTTCGTGTAAATTTTGGCACTTCGGTTGATTTTGGAGCTCTTGGTGGAGGCTTGATGCCATTGATTGAGGCTTGGGTGTGTTCGGGAAGAGAATCCAAGTGTTGAAAAATCACTGTCAACAAAGTAGAGGCATTTCTTAAACCCATTTTTATTACTAAGGGTTGTTATAAATCAATATCGACATGAAAATAATATTTTTGGTGATTATGTGAGTTTCATTAATTGGTATGTATGAATTTTGATATGCTTGAATGAAGAATTAGTGTAAATATTGTGTTTGATGATGGTTGAGAGTGTATGTTTGATTAATAAATGAATATTGTGATTTTGATTACCTTTTGATAAGCTATGAAATTAAGTTGAATGATGTTTGATGTGAGAGTTTGGGCCTAAGGCCGTGATAGAGTGAGAAATCTCATATCTGGTAAGTTATGGTAAATGGTGTAATTGTTATGTTGTGAATTATGGTTGAAATGATAGGTTTGGATTAATATTGATGAGTGTGGTTGATGTCGCTCACTAAATTAAACTTGCGACAACTTAGCGACAAATGTATTTTCCCGCTAATCAACGACTTGAAATCAGCAAACTAAAAGTTATAGTTATTAAACGGTCGCAAATTTCTCACTACTTAGATCCTAGACGCTTGATGAGCGAATATTTTATACCCTTTTTGGTACTGTTTTCTTAGTGTTTTTAGTTATATTTTATTAAGTTTTATTATGTTTTAGTAGGTTTTAGTGAAAAATTCACATTTTGGATACTACTTTGAGCTTTTGTCTTTTTCTTATGATTTTAGGTGATTTTTGGGTGAAATTAGCAAGTTTTGGCAAAGTCTGATTCAGAAGCAAAGAAAAAATAGTAGATGTTGTCAAATCCTGACCTCCATGCATTCAAACGAGCATTTCTGGAGCTACAGAGGTCCAATTGATGCGCTCTCAATGGCGTTGGAATGCTAACTTCTATCGCTTTCCAGAAATATATAATGCTTTATACTTTTATTTGAAATGGACTGCCCAAAATGAGCGTTGAACGCCCAACAAACTCCCTTTCTAGCGTTCAACGCCCAAGAGGGAACAAGGCCAGCGTTGAACTCCCAAAACTGGCATTCAATGCCACCAAAGGAGCACAAGGCAGCACATTTACCCCCCTAATAGGTGTTCAATGCCCACTCACTCAAGTTGGACGCCAATCTCAACTCAAACACTCACCAAGTGGGCCCATAAGTGAATTTTTGCACCTTTAGCTTAGTCTATTTCATTTTTGTAATTTCTAATTATTATTAATATCTTTTTAGGTCTAGTTATAAGTATATATAGAAGGAAGATCACCCTTGTTAGTGATCTTCACCTTTTCCCAACTTATCATACATTATTTTCGTAGAGTATGAGCAGCTAATCTCCTAAGTTAAGGATAGGAGCTCTACTGATTCTTATGTATTAATATTATTAATTTTCTACTTTAATACATCTTTGATTCCATTTTATGATATATTGTCGTTCTTCATCTTTATGAATTTAGGGTGGAATGAGAGTATGACCCCTTATTCTTCATGAGTTCATGCGAAGCCTTAGCCGGATAGTATGAGTTGTAACTTGAGAATGCATCACAGGTTCTGATAAGTTATCTGGGCTAATTGGGATACGTGATATAACATCTCATTTTTCATGGGTGATTGAGGTCTATGTGGCGTTAAGGATAGAATACTGAGCATCATTCTCCGATCCGTAAGATCCGACCTTGTCTGTGGCATTTTGAGTAGGATCACCAGAGATTGAATTGCGTAAGCTTCACCCTCATCCAGATTGAACTATCACTGCTGGTGTTTGGTTTGGATCATAGGAGATTAATGACCACTAGCCCAGGCTTAATCACTTACAACCTTGCCATTGAATGAATCACTCATTGTTAAAGTAGTCAGTAAGAAGTACTATTCAAGAGGAACAAGCATCTCCGAGGCCTTAACTGACTTCTCACTATTTTGTCTACGTCAATTCTTAGTTGCTTTCATTATTATTTTGTTTATGCGCCTATAACAACAATAATCAACTTTCTATTCGCCTAACTGAGATCTACAAGATAACCACAGATTGCTTAATCCGACAATCCTCGTGAGATCGACCCTCACTCACTTGAGGTATTACTTGCACTACCCGGTGTACTTTCTGGTTCAGTTGTGCGAGTTTCATTTTCACGCACCAAGTTTTTGGCGCCGTTGCTGGAGATTGTTCGAGATTGACAACTACCGGTTGTTTTGCTCTTAGATCACGTACCTTTTACTAGTTTTTATTTTAATTGTGTCTCTTATTTTTCTTTCTTAAAATTTTTCAAAATTTTTCACCTTTAGTCATCCTTTTCTTTTGTTTGAGTCTTATGTCAAGTTTTAAGTTTGGTGTCCTTTTGGTTGAGTTTTTCGAAAATTGTTTTTATTTTCTTTCTTCTTGTTTGAAATTTTCTGTGTTTTTTTTTGTTCGATTTCAAAATTTTTAAGTTTGGTATCTTTTTAGCGTTTTCCTTCTCTTTTTCGAAATTTATGATATTTGATTTCAAAATATTTTAGTTTGGTGTCCCTTTAGTTTGTTTCCTTTTCGAATTTCAAAAATATTTTGAAACTCCTTTCCTTTTTAAATATTAAAATTCAAAAATTTAAGATTGATTCTTATATTCCTATTTTGAATTTTTCATCTTTATTACTAGCAATATTACTTTAATTTATTTCATATCTCTTTAGGACATCTCATTGGGAGCTCTCTATACTTTGACATAAAGGCCTCCATATTTTCTTTGCTTTGCATCTTGTTGAGTAAGGAGGAATAGGAAAAATTCATTATGGATCCACTTGAGAGTGCACAACCAAGAAGAACATTGAGGTCTTATACAGCCCCCACTCCTGACTTCTATGGAAGGAGTATTTTTATACCACCTATTGGAGCAGCTGATGAATGAAAAACTGATGGTATAGAATTTCACTAATGAAATCTCGTTGCAAGTATAGTTTCTAATCCAACAATAATCCTTTCATAAAAAAATTTATTTGTCACAAGTAACAAACCCCTAATAAATCTAATAACCGAAGTATTTAAACCTCGGGTCGTCTCTCAAAGGAATTGCAGGGTAGTGTTCTTGTTATTAGTTATGAGTTGCATATTTTGGGGTTTTGGATAAGGGACAAGAAAAGTAAATTGTAATGAAAACCAAATGATAAAATGGTCTTGGCAAGGTTTTGGTGGTCAAGGATCTCTATCCCTATCACTAACCACAACATGAGAATTGACAAGGATCAATCCCATTAAATCATCCTCTAACTAATAAAGGAAAGTCAAATGAGCTATATCAATCCAAGTCCATAAGTCCTAACTATCCACTAAATCAATTAGTGATGGCTAGAGTCAACAGCTCCCAATTATCAATCACTTGGACATTAGTGACTCAAGAATTCCTAAGTTACCTTCCCAAGCCAGGAACATAAAATTCTACTATAACATCCTCCCAAGCATTTCATTAAACACTTGGAAGGCATAAAAGAAAAGCATAGTAAATTGACAACAAGAATGAATTATAACAACAATTAATGGCAAAGAATCAACAAGAGGAATAAAAAAAATACAATTAACATGAATTACCTCAAATTGCATTAAAAAAAGATGGAAGGAACAAGAGTAATTCAACAACAAAGTATAGAAACAAAATAGAAGAAATTACAACAAGAGAATAGAAGAACAAGATGTAGCAAGATAGAATTGAAAGGTAAAAGTAGATGAAGGCAAGGATTAAAACCTAGATCTAAGAAACTCTATCTTAACCTAATCCTAATTCTAGAGAGAAAAGAGAGCTTCTTGCTGAACGGATAATTTATACACTTTTTGGCATTGTTTTTAGTATGTTTTTAGTATGTTTTAGTTAGTTTTTATTATATTTTTATTAGATTTTATTTAAAATTCACTTTTCTGGATTTTACTATGAGTTTGTGTGTTTTTCTGTGATTTCAGATATTTTCTAGCTGAAATTGAGAGACCTGAGCAAAAATCTGATTCAGAGGCTGAAAAGGACTGCAGATGCTGTTGGATTCTGACCTCCCTGCACTTGAAGTAAATTTTACGGAGCTAAAGAAGCCCAATTGGCGCGCTCTCAATTGCGTTGGAAAATAGACATCCAGAGCTTTCCAGAAATATATAATAGTCAACACTTTGCCCGAGATTTGATGGCCCAAACTGGCATTCCATATCAGCTTCAAAATTCCCGGCGTTAAACGCCGGAATTGGCACAAAAGTGGGAGTTAAACGCCCAAACTGGCACAAAAGCTGGCGTTTAACTCCAAGAAAAGTCTCTATAAGGTGGCGGACAAGTCCTCTACCTTGGCAAGGTTAGCCTTCCCTCATCTCATTTGTCACCTCTGTAATTCAGTTGGAATTAACATAGAGGGAGACATCCTCATTGATGAGGACAAGTCCATGACTAAGAAAAGGATGGAGCAAACAAGAGATCCCACTCATGGACATGAGAAAATTCCTCATCATGAAATCCCTGAGATGCCTCAAGGGATGCACTTTCCTCCAGAGCAAATCAATACCTCCCTAGGAGAATTGAGTTCCAACATGGGACAACTAAGGGTGGAGCACCAAGAACATTCCATCCTCCTCCATGAAATTAGAGAAGATCAAAGAATCATGAGAGAGGAGCAACAAATGAAAGGAAGAGACATTGAGGAGCTCAAGCACTCCATAAGATCTTCAAGAGGAAGAACAAGCCGCCATCACTAAGGTGGACCCGTTCTTTAATCTCCTTGTTCTTTATTTTTCTGTTTTTCAAAATTTATGCTTTATGTTTTATTTATGTTTGTGTCTTATGATCATTAGTGTCTTAGTGTCTATGCCTTAAAGTTATGAATGTCCTATGAATCCATCACCTTTCTTAAATGAAAAATGTTCTTAATTGAAAAAAGAAAAGAATTGCATAAATTTTGAATTTTATAACAGATTAATTATTTTAATGTGGTGGCAATACTTTTGTTTTCTGAATGTATGCTTAAATAGTGCATATGTATCTTGAATATGTGGTTCATGAATGTTGGCTCTTGAAAGAATGATAAAAAAGGAGACATGTTACTGAGGATCTAAAAAATCATAAAAATGATTCTTGAAGCAAGAAAAAGCAGTGAATTCAAAAAAAAAAAGAGCAAGCAGAAAAAGCCAATAGCCCTTTAAACCTAAAGGCAAAGGTAAAAAAATAAAAAAGATCCAAGGCATTGAGCATCAGTGGATAGGAGGGCCTACAGGAATAATATCCTGGCCTAAGCGGCTAAACCAAGCTGTCCCTAACCATGTGCTTGTGGCGTGAAGGTGTCAAGTGAAAATTTGAGACTGAGCGGTTAAAGTCATGATCCAAAGCAAAAAGAGTGTGCTTAAGAACCCTGGACACCTCTAATTGGGGACTCTAGCAAAGCTGAGTCACAATCTGAAAAGGTTCACCCAGTTATGTGTCTGTGGCATGGATGTATCCGGTGATAATACTGGAAAAAAGAGTGCTTTGGGCCACGGCCAACACTCATAAAGTAGTTGTGTTCAAGAATCATCATACTTAACTAGGAGAATCAACAACACTATCCGGATTCTGAGTTCCTACAGAAGCTAATCATTCTGAACTTCAAAGGATAAAGTGAGATGCCAAAACTGTTTAGAGGCAAAAAGCTAAAAGCCCCACTCATCTAATTAATACTGATCTTCATAGATGTTTTTGGAATTCATTGTATATTCTCTTCTTTTTATCCTATTTGATTTTCAGTTGCTTGGGGACAAGCG
>NC_029780.3:88898728-88899734 GCF_000817695.3 Arachis duranensis
TTGACAACGGTGATGCCCAACATACAGCTTGCCATGGAAAGGAGTAAGAAGGATTGGATGAAGACAGTAGGAAAGCAGAGAGACGGAAGGGACAAAGCATCTCCATACGCTTATCTGAAATTCTCACCAATGAATTACATAAGTATCTCTATCCTTATTTTATGTTTTATTCATCTTTTAATTATCAATCCTCCATAACTATTTCAATCCGCCTGACTGAGATTTACAAGATGACCATAGCTTGCTTCATACCAACAATCTCTGTGGGATCGACCCTTACTCGCGTAAGGTTTATTACTTGGACGACCCAGTGCACTTGCTGGTTAGTTGTGCGAAGTTGTGATAAAGAGTTGATATTGCAATTGAGCATACCATGTTGATGGCGCCATTGATGATCACAATTTCGTGCACCAAGTTTTTGGCGCCGTTGCCGGGGATCGTTCGAGTTTGGACAACTGAGGGTTCATCTTGTTGCTTAGATTAGGTATTTTTCTTCGGAATTTTTAAGAATGAATTCTAGAGTTTCTAGGTGATGTTCTTATCATCACAAAAGCTGATTGATTCTCATCAATTTAGCTGATGTTCTTATCATCACCAAAGCTGATTGATTCTCATCAATTTAGCTCTTGAATGCAATGTCCTGCTGAAACTTGGCTAGCCATGTCTAATTTCTTTATACTAAAGCTTTAGACTAACATTGCATGATTCCTGGAATTCTTTTAAAAATTTTGAATCTCTTTATTTTCTTTTCCACTCAATTTTCGAAAAAGCACAAAAAAAATTTATAAAATCTTAAAATCAAAAATTTTTTTTATGTTTCTTGTTTGAGTCTAGTGTCTAATTTTAAGTTTGGTGTCGATTGCATGTCTTTATTCTTCTAATTTTCGAAAATTACATGCATTATGTTCTTCATTGATCTTCAAGTTGTTCTTGATGATTTCCTTGCTCTGATCTTTAAATTCTCTTGTCTTGAGTGTTTTGTTGTTTCTCATATGCATTCTCAATT
>NC_029780.3:88899893-88904405 GCF_000817695.3 Arachis duranensis
TTTAATTTGTGTCTTTTCAAGTCAATAATACAGAGAATTGAAGATTCAGAACATGCAGCAGAGGAATTACACAGAAAAAGCTGGGCGTTTAGAATTACACAGAAAAAGCTGGGCGTTTAAAACGCCCAGTGAAGAAGGAAAACTGGCGTTTAAATGCCAGCTAGGGTACCTGGCTGGGTGTTTAACGCCAGGATGGCACAAGAGGGAATATTTTGTTTTTAATTCAAATTTTTGTTTTCAAGTTTTCATAATTTTTCAAAATCAAATCTTTTTCAAGCCATATCTTTTCAATCATATATTTTCAAAATCAATTTCTTTCCATTTTTCAAAAATACTTGCTAACAATTAATGATTTGACTCAACATTTCAAGTATGTTGCCTTTTTTGTTGAGAAAGGTTTAATGTTTGAATCATATCTTTAAAATTTCTTGTTAGCCAAGTCATTAATTTTAAAAATCAAATCTTTTTTTTAAATTCTTTTTCAATCATATCTTTTTAAAACTATATCTTTTCAATCATATCTTTTTAATCACATTTTTTTTAAAATTAATTTTTCAATCATATCTTTTTTTATTTCTAATCTTTTTCAAAATCACTTTATTTCTTTTCCAACTTTAATTTTTGAAAAATCATTCTTCATTTTTTTCAAAATTTCTTCAAAATCTTTTACTTTATTTTCGAAAATTCTTCCCCTCTTCTCACATCCTTCTATTTATGGACTAACACTCCTCCTCAATACACAATTCGAACTCTATCCCTCTTGATAAGTTCGAATTCTTCTACCTCCTCCTTCTATTCTTCTTTTCCTCTGACACCTCAAGGAATCTCTATCATGTAACATAGAGGATTCCATACTTTCTTGTTCTCTTCTCTTTCATATGATCAGGAGCAAAGACAAAAGCATTCTTGTTGAGGCCGACCCTGAACCTGAAAGGACCTTGAAGCGAAAGCTAAGAGAAGCTAAAGCACTACTCTCTGTAGAGGACCTAACAGAAATCTTCAAACAAGAAGAAGACATGGCAGCCGAAAACAACAACAATGCAAACAATGCAAGGAAGGTGCTGGGTGACTTTACTGCACCTACTCCCGACTTCTATAGGAGAAGCATCTCTATCCCTGCCATTGGAGCAAACAGCTTTGAGCTTAAGCCTCAATTAGTTTCTCTAATGCAACAGAATTGCAAGTTCCATGGACTTCCATTAGAAGATCCTCATCAGTTTTTAGCTGAATTCTTGCAAATCTGTGACACTGTCAAGACCAATGGGGTTGACCCTAAGGTCTACAGACTTATGCTATTTGATAAACCACTATTTTATGGTTTATCTTGTGCTCAATTGAGTGGTTTTTATCTACTCTTTACCCACTTATTCATACTATTTGCATGGTTTTACATTTGCCTTCCTAATTATGTGCTTTGATTGAAAACATGTTTCTTTGGACTTATATTTGCTAATTTTAATCCTCTCTTATTACCATTAGATGCTTTGATATGTGTGTTAAGTGTTTTCAGATATTATAAGGCAGGAATAGCTCAGAGGATGGAAAGGAAGCATGCAAAAATGGAAGGAATACAATAAGTTGGAGAAATTGCTAAGCTGTCCAGCCTGACCTCTTCGCACTCAAACGGCTATAAATTTAGCTACAAAGGTCCAAACGACGCGGTTTTAGTTGCGTTGGAAAGCTAACGTCCGGGGCTTCGATTTGATATATAATTTACCATAGCTGCCCCGACGCCAGGCAACGCGAACGCGTGAGTCACGCGGATGCGTGACCTGGCAGAAACGCAACCCGTGCGGCCGCGTGAGCCATGCGGCCACGTCACTTTTCCGCGATCTATACGGACCAGAAAGCATTGGAAGTGACTTCTGGGCTGTTTTTAACCCAATTTTTGGCCCAGAGAACACAGATTAGAGGCTATAAAGTGGGGAAATGCATCCATTCAGGAGGAGGCTATTCATAATTCTCTTTTTATTATTTTAGATGTAGTTTTTAGAGAGAGAGGTTCTCTCCTCTCTCTCTCTTAGGATTAGGATTTAGGATTTCTCTTATTTTTAGGAGTGACTCTCAATCCCAGGTTCTTTATTTTTATTTATTTTTCAATGTTCTTTGTATTTATTTATTTTCAATGTTCCATGTTTGGATTAATTTTCTTATTTAAATATAATTTGAGGTATTTTCAGATCTATGATTTGTGTCTTTTATTTATATAAATAATTTGGATTTTTCTGTTTCCCTTTTGGCTTTGGTTAAATAATTGGTGACTCTAGAGTTATCAAACTCATTATTGATTGATAATTGGATGTCTTCATTTCATTAATTCATATTCCAATAACTCTAGCCTTTCCCAAGGAAAGACTAGGACTTGAGGATTCAAATTAATTCATCCACTTAACATACCTTCATAGTTAGAGGTTAACAAAGTGACAGAAGAATCCAATTCTCTTCATAATTGATAAGGATAACTAAGATAAGACTTCTAATTCCCATACCTTGCCAAGAGTTTATTTTATAGTTATTTATTTATTTTTCTTATTATTTTTTGTGCAACATACTGCCACCTTACTTCCAAAATCCCAATTTACAAACTCATAACCAATAATAAGAATATACCTCCCTGCAATTCCTTGAGAAGACGACCCGAGGTTTAAATACTTCGGTTATCAATTTATTTAGGAGTTTGTTACTTGTGACAACCAAAACGTTTGTACGAAGGGATTTCTGTCGGTTTAGAGACTATATCTACAACGCGACTGTTTCTATGAAATTCTTTACTGGCAAAAATCTCAACGTCACTATTCCCTTTTGCTGTAAGAGATAGAGCTAGGATATGGTTGGACTCACAACCTAAAGAAAGCCTGAACTCTTGGGAAAAGCTAGTCAATGCCTTCTTGGCAAAGTTCTTTCCACCTCAAAAATTGAGTAAGCTTAGAGTGGAAGTCCAAACCTTCAGATAGAAGGAAGGTGAATCCCTTTATGAAGCTTGGGAAAGATACAAACAATTGATCAGAAAGTGTCCTTCTGACATGCTTTCTGAATGGAGCATCATAGGTATCCTCTATGATGGTCTGTCTAAACTGTCCAAGATGTCATTGGACAGCTCTGCTGGAGGATCTCTTCATCTGAAGAAGACGCCTGCAGAAGCTCAAGAACTCATTGAAATGGTTGCAAATAACCAATTCATGTACACTTCTGAAAGGAATCCCGTGAACAATGGGACGAATCAGAAGAAAGGAGTTCTTGAGATTGATACTCTGAATGCCATATTGGCTCAGAACAAAATATTGACTCAGTAAGTCAATATGATTTCTCAAAGTCTGTCTGGAATGCAAGCTGCACCAGGCAGTTCTAAGGACGCTTCATCTGAAGAAAAAGCTTATAATCCTGAGAACACATCAATGGAAGAGGTGAATTACATGGGAGAACCCTATGGTAACACCTATAATCCTTCATGGAGAAACCATCCAAATCTCTCATGGAAGGATCAACAGAGACCTCAACAAGGTTTCAACAATAATAATGGTGGAAGAAACAGGTTTAGCAATGGCAAGCTTTTTCCATCATCTTCTCAGCAACAGACAGAGAATTCTAAGCAGAGCCACTCTGACTTAGCAACCATGGTCTCTGATCTAATCAAAACCACTCAAACATTCATGACTGAAACAAGGTCCTCCATTAGAAACTTGGAGGTACAAGTGGGTCAGCTGAGTAAGAAAGTTACTGAACTCCCTCCTAGTACTCTTCCAAGCAATACAGAAGAGAATCGAAAAGGAGAGTGTAAAGCCATCAATATGGCCGAATTTGGAGAGGAGAAAGAGGCAGTGATCGCCACTGAGGAAGACCTCAATGGACATCCACTGGCCTCCAATGAGTTCGCTAATGAGGAACCATGGGAATCTGAGGCTCACACTGAGACCATAGAGATTCCATTGGATTTACTTCTGCCATTCATGAGCTCTGATGAGTATTCTTCCTCTGAAGAGGATGAGTATGTCACTGAAGAGCAAGTTGCTAAATACCTTGGAGCAATCTTGAAGCTAAATGACAAGTTATTTGGTAATGAGACTTGGGAGGATGAACCTCCTTTGCTCACCAAAGAATTGGATGACTTGTCTAGGCAGGAATTACCTCAAAAGAGACAGGACCCTGGGAAGTTCTCAATACCTTGTACATTAGGCACCATGACCTTTGAGAAGGCTCTGTGTGACCTAAGGTCAAGCATAAACCTCATGCCTCTCTCTGTAATGGAGAAGCTAGGGGTCTTTGAGGTACAAGCTGCAAGAATCTCACTAGAGATGACAGACAATTCAAGAAAACAAGCTTATGGACTTGTAGAGGATATTTTGGTAAAGGTTGAAGACCATTACATCCCTGCTGATTTCATAGTCCTAGAGACTAGAAAGTGCATGGATGAATCCATCACCCTTGGCAGCCCCTTCCTAGCCACAGCAAAGGCTGTGATTGATGTTGACAGAGGAGAATTGATCATTCAAGTGAATGAAGAATCCCTTGTGT
>NC_029780.3:88904447-88914784 GCF_000817695.3 Arachis duranensis
GATATCCCTCTGTAACCATGGAGAGGAAGCATGAAGAGCTTCTCTCAAAACAGAGTCAAACAGAGCCCCCACAGTCAAACTCTAAGTTTGGTGTTGGGAGGCCACAACCAAATTCTAAGTTTGGTGTTGAACCCCCACATTCAAACTCTATGTTTGGTGTTGGGAGATTCCAACATTGCTTTGAACATCTATGAGGCTCCATGAGGGCCTACTGTCAAGCTACTAACATTAAAGAAGCGCTTGTTAGGAGGCAACCCAATGTTATATTTATCTATTTTCCATTGTTATTTTATGTTTTCTGTAGGTTGATGATCATGTGAAGTCACAAAAACAATTGAAAAAGCAAAAACAGAATGAAAAATAGAAAGAAAAATAGCACACCCTGGATGAAAAGCTTACTGGCATTTAAACGCCAGTAAGGGTAGCAAATGGGCGTTTAACGCCCAGTTTGGCACCATTCTGGGTGTTTAACGCCAGAAAGGGGCACCAGACTGGCGTTTAACGCCAGGAATGCGCAAGCAGTTGGCGTTAAACACCAGAAAAGGGCAGCAGCCCGGTGTTTAATAACAGGATTGGCAGAAAGGGGCATTTTGCACGCCACTTGGTGCAGGGATGAGCTATCCTTGACACCTCAGGATCTGTGGACCCCACAGGATCCCCACCTACCCCTCCCCTCTCTCTTTTTGGCATTGTTTTTAGTATGTTTTAGTTAGTTTTTATTATATTTTTATTAGTTTTTATTTAAAATTCACTTTTCTGGACTTTACTATGAGTTTGTGTGTTTTTCTATGATTTCAGGTATTTTCTGGCTGAAATTGAGGGACTTGAGCAAAAATCTGATTCAGAGACTAAAAAGGACTGCAGATGATGTTGGATTCTGACCTCCCTACACTCAAAGTGGGTTTTTTAGAGCTACAGAAGCCCAATTGGCGCGCTCTCAATTGCGTTGGAAAGTAAACATCTAGGGCTTTCCAGAAATATATAATAATCCATACTTTTCCCGAGATTGGTGGCCCAAATTGGCGTTCCAAATCAGCTTCAGAATTCCCGGCGTTAAACGCCAGAACTGGCACAAGAATGGGAGTTAAACGCCCAAACTGGCACAAAAGCTGGCGTTTAACTCCAAGAGAAGTCTCTACATGAAAATGCTTCAATGCTCAGCCCAAGCACACACCATGTGGGCCCGAAAGTGGATTTTTATGTAATTTACTCATTTCTGTAAACCCTAGGCTACTAGTTCTCTAAAAATAGGACCTTTTGCTGTTGTATTTTTCATCTTTGGACATCTAGTTCTTAGATCATTGGGAGGCTGGCCTCACGGCCATGCCTAGACCTTGTTCTTATGTATTTTCAATGGTGGAGTTTCTACACACCATAGATTAAGGTGTGGAGCTCTGCTGTACCTCGAGTATTAATGCAATTACTATTGTTCTTCTATTCAATTCCGCTTGTTCTTATTCTAAGATATCACTTGTTCTTCAACTTGATAAATGTGATGATCCGTGACACTCATCATCATTCTCACCTATGAACGTGTAACTGTGAATCACCTCCGTTCTACCTTAAATTGGGTGGATATCTCTTGGATTCTTTAACCGAAATCTTCGTGGTATAAGCTAGAATTGATGACTGAAGGATTGGATGAAGACAGTAGGAAAGCAGAGAGACGGAAGGGACAAAGCATCTTCATACGCTTATCTGAAATTCCTACCAATAAATTACATAAGTATCTCTATCTTTATCTTTATGTTTTATTCATCATTCATACCCATTTGAGTTTACCTGACTGAGATTTACAAGGTGACCATAGCTTGCTTCATACCAACAATCTCTGTGGGATCGACCCTTACTCGCGTAAGGTTTATTACTTGGATGACCCAGTACACTTGCTGGTTAGTTGTGCGAAGTTGTGTTTATGCCATGGTATTGAACACCAAGTTTTTGGATTCATTACCGGGGATTATTTGTGTTGTGAAAAGTATTGATCACAATTTCGTGCACCAATCAGCAACCAACTTTGAGCTCAACCCACAGTTGATTACTTTAATGCAGCAAAATTGCCAGTATCATGGACTTCTACAAGAAGCCACAGAATTTCTTGCAAACTTTCTGCAGATTTCTGACACATTACGAGCTGATGAAGTAGACCAAGATGTCTACAGGCTGCTGCTCTTCCCATTTGGTGTAAAAGACCAAGCAAAGAGGTGGTTGGATACTCAACCCAAATCGAGCTTGAAAATATGGGATAAGCTAGTGGACAAATTCTTGAACCAATCCTTCCCTCCAAGAAAGCTAACCCAGCTAAGGCTAGACATTTAAGGCCTTAGAGAAGAAGAGAATGAGTCTTTTCATGATGCTTGCGGGAGATACAGAATGATGCCAAAAAATAACCCCACGAAAATGTTTTCAGAATGGGTAAAATAGACATCTTCTATTATGGACTCACAGATAGGGCTAAGATGTCCCTAGATCATTTCGCAGGTGGTTCAATACATATGATAAAGACAATCAAAGAAGCTCAAGAACTCATTGAGATAGTTGCCCAACAACCAGCATCTATACTCATCTGGTGAGATTGTAATAAAAAGAGAGGTCAAGGTAGTGTTCACTGAATCATATCTTCCAAAACAAAGTGAATCATTGACCCAACATCTACACTCCCCCACACAATAATTTCTAAGATTTCAAGGAGTGTTGCAAGAAACCCGTGCCTCCAACAAGAATATAGAGGCACGGCTGAACTAGGATTAATAGCATTTATATGAACGGATAAGAGAAGACTGTCAAGCCATCCAATTAAGGAGTGGAAAGACCCTGAACACCCATTCTCAAGACAGTAAGAAGCAAGGAGAGGAGGAAATGATAGAAGATGAATAAGTAGCAACCCAGGACACCATGAGGGGTGTTGAACGCTCAAGGAGGGGCAGCAGTGGTATCCAACGCCCAGAAGGGGGCAGTGTTGGCGTTCAACACCAGGAAAGGACCAGTATGGGTGTTGAACGCCCAGATAAGGGAGGCCAAGCATGTGCAAGTTCAGGGAACACCCTTCCTAAGCAAGCTAGTAATCCTCCTTCTGGCACCACAGACACTAACCCTGCACCATTCAGAACACTTGAGAACAAGACCAGGATGCTGTATCCTCAGAAACTCCGTCAAGCAGAAAAGGATAAGCAATTTGCTAGGTTGGCAGATTACATCAAGACAATGGAGATCAAGATCCCTTTCGCAGAAGCCCTTGAATAAATACCCTCCTATGCTAAGTTTATAAAGGACATATTAAGCCACAAGAAGGATTGGAGGGAGGTAGAGACAGTCCTCCTCACTGAAGAAGGTAGTGCAGTCATCCAGAGGACCCTACAGGAGAAACTGTAAGATCCTGAGAGTTTTGTAATACCCTGTACTCTCGAAGACGGTTGCACAAGGAAAGTTCTATGTGATCTTGGGGCAAGCATCAATCTGATGCCATCATCACTGATAAGAAAACTTGGGATCAAAGAAGTCAAGCCTACCCGCATCTGCCTCCAGCTCGCTGATGGCTCCACCAAATTCTCATCAGGAGTGGTTGAAGACTTGATCGTAAGGGTTGGACTCTTTGTGTTTCCCACAGACTTCATGGTGTTGAATATGGAAGAACACAAGAATGTATCCATTATTCTAGAGAGACCCTTTCTGGCTACAGGAAGGACCCTCATTGATGTGCAAAAACGGGAAGTGACACTAAGAGTCGATAAGGATGAATTCGTACTAAATGCTATCAAGGTCATGCAGTACCCTGACACCCTAGAGGAATGTATGAAGATTGATATCATCGACCCCATGGTGGAAGAGGTATATGCAGTTGAGAGACTCGATGAGGAGCTGGATGACATCCTTGGGGATGATACGCATAACATAAAGGTACCAGAAGAACAGGAATAGTCGTTAAAAGCTCCTCAAGTGGAAGCTGAACCTCCCAAGCTTGAGTTCAAGCCATTACCATCTTCTTTGAAATACATGTTTCTAGGAGATGGTGACACTTATAGAACAGCTCTTGGATGGAACATAAGTGACTTAAAGGGTATTAGTCCAACTCGGTGCATGCACAAGATTAGGCTCAAAGAATATGCTAAACCAGTGGTGCAACCACAGAGGCGACTGAATCCAGCTATGAAGGAAGTAGTCCAAAAAAAAGTCACAAAACCGTGGGAAGCTGGGATTATCTATCCCATTTCAAATAGCCCCTGGGTAAGCCCTGTCCAAGTTGTACCCAAGAAAGGAGGGATGACGGTGGTCTACAATGAAAGGAATGAACTAATCTCTACAAAGACAAGGACAGTAACAGGTTGGGGTATGTGCATTGATTATAGAAGACTCAATAATGCCACAAGAAAGGATCATTTCCCTTTACCATTCATAAACCAGATGCTGGAGAGATTGGCTGGGTATACATACTACTGCTTCCTAGATGGCTATTCAGGCTACAATCAAAATGCAGTAGATCCTCAGGATCAAGAGAAGACAGCATTCACATGCCTATATGGAGTGTTTGCTTACAAAAGAATGCCATTTGGCCTCTATAATGCCCCTGCAACCTTTCAAACGTGTATGCTCTCCATTTTCTCAAACATGATTGAGAAATTCCTTGAAGTACTCATGGATGATTTCTCTGTCTTTGGCAATTCCTTTGATTCCTACTTTAACCATCTAGCCCTAGTTCTGAAACGATGCCAAGAAACTAACCTGGTTTTAAACTGGGAAAAATGTCACTTCATGGTAACTGAAGGAATTGTTTTTGGACATCGAATTTTGAACAAGGGAATAGAGGTCGATCAAGCTAAGGTGGAAGTTATTGAATGATTACCACCACCTACTAATGTTAAAGCAATAAGAAGTTTCTTAGGACATGCAGGTTTCTACAGGAGATTTATAACAGATTTCTCCGAAATTGCAAAACCCCTGTGCAATCTCTTAGCCACTGACACTCCTTTTATTTTTTACAAGGATTGCCTGCATGCTTTTGAAACTCTGAAGGAGAATCTTATCTTTGTACCAGTAATCTCTACACCCAACTGGGACCTACCATTTGAACTGATGTGTGATGCCAGTGATTATGCCATTGGCGCAGTTTTGGGGCAGAGACATGATAAGCTCATGCATGTCATTTATTATGCCAGTCATGTCCTAAATGACGCACAAAGGAATTACACCACCATAGAAAAGAAATTACTTGCAGTTGTCTATGCCATTGACAGGTTCAGATCCTATTTCATAGGCTCTAAAGTCATTATCTATACTGACCATGTTGCTCTCAAGTACCTTCTTTCCAAGAAGGACTCTAAACCAAGATTGATAAGATGGGTATTACTCCTGCAAGATTTTAACATAAAGATCAGGGACATGAAAGGATTAAATAATCATGTGGTTGACCACTTGTCCCGGATTAAACCTGCAGCTGGGACGTCCCATCCCACTACTGAGATATCCAAGACCTTCTCTAATGAACAACTCTTTGCAATACGTAAAGCACCTTGGTTTGCCGACATCGCAAATTACAAGGCGATAAGGTTCATCGCCAAGGAATACAGTAAATAGCAAGTTCGTAAACTCATTTATGATGCCAAGTACTACTTGTGGGATGAACCATATCTTTTCAAAAGGTGCTCGGATGGTATAATCCGTCATTGCGTGTCTGAGGAAGAAACGTATCAAATTCTATGGCATTGCCATGGCTGAGATTATAGAGGTCATTTTGGAGGTGAGCGAACAGTCACCAAGGCCCTTCAGAGCGGCTTCTACTGGCCAACGCTCTTCAAGGACTCTTGGGAGTTTGTTCGCAATTGTGACAGTTGTTAACGGGCTCGAAATCTCCCTCACAATCACGAGATACCTCAACACGGGATCTTGAAAATTGAGGTGTTTGATGTATGGGGCATAGACTTCATGGGCCCTTTTCCACCCTCATACTCGAACACATACATTCTTGTGGCAGTAGACTATGTGTTTAAATGGGTTGAGGCAATCACATCACCCACTAATGACACTCGAGTGGTGATGAAATTCCTCCAAAAATACATTTTCATCAGATTTGGCGCTCCAAGGACACTAATTAGTGATGGAGGAAGTCACTTCTATAATAAACAACTCGACTCCATCCTGCACCATTATGGCGTTCACCACAGAGTGGCAACCTCCTACCATCTGCAGACAAATGGGCAGGCCGAAAAGTCTCCAACAGGGAGCTCAAAAGAATCCTGGAGAGAACAGTGAGCGCCTCCAAGAAGGATAGGGCAAGAAAGCTTGACGATGCCCTTTGGGCATATAGAACAGCCTTTAAGACCCCTATTGGGATGTCACTCTACCAGCTGGTCTATGGCAAAATATGTCATTTACCAGTGGAATTGGAACACAGAGCCTACTGGGCAACCAGATTCCTCGACTTTGATGAGAAGGCTGCATGAGAATAAAGGCTACTCCAGCTTTTAACGTTTGTGATCATGCGCAGCACTTAGAATAAAGACATAGACATTCAGAATTGAAAACAGAACACCCTGGGGAGAATCTCTTGCTGGCATTGAACGCTAGACAAAGAGGAAGTGGGGCGTTCAAAGCTCAATCAGGAGAGCAAGACTGGTGTTGAACGCCAGAGAAGGAGCACTCTAGGCATCCAACGCCCATTAAGGGGCAATTGCTGGCATTAAACGCCAGACAGGGAACAACACTGGGCATTCAACGCCCCCTATGAAGCACCCAGAGCCATTATTTTTGGCCCCCAATGGGCATTCAACACCCATTCTTGGTGTTGAACGCCCACCCATTCAAAAAAATTATAAACCCCCCTCGCGTTTAACACTAGACCTAGGCGTTGAATGCCCAAGAGGGGGAGGGCCAAAAGTTCGAATGTGCAAGGAAGGAAAGAGGGGTTCACTTTTTCAAACCATATCTTTTCAAAACCTTATCTTTTCACTAATCATATCTTCACATCATTCTTTCTTTTCTTTTAATTTGTATTCCACAAAATTTAACACATTTATTTCATATCTTTTTCAACAACTTATTTTCCAATCTTATCTTTTCAAATAAAATATTTTTCATTTCAAATCTTTTTCAAATATTTTTAATCTATATCTTCTCTTTCAAACCCTTTTATGAATATCTTCTCTTTTCACATAATCTTTTTCAAATCTTTGATAATTTAAAGAAGTTTCAATCATATCTTCCTTTTCTTTAATCTTATCTTTTCAATTTAAATATGGCTATCTTCTCCTAATCCTCTTTCTTTCCTTTTTTCTCAGAACGAGCAAACCTTTTAAGCTTGGGGTGGAAAATGCTTTGCTCTTTCACTTATTCACAATCTATGGCTCCAATAGTGGAAGACCTACCCTAAGAAATAAGAAAGAAAGTGCTCCACCAACAACTGCCTATAAACTTTACAGATTCTATTCCAAGCTTGATGAGGAACACTACTATAATGTAGTGTGCAAGAAGACAGTGATTCTAAAAGTCAAGTTCCAATTAAAAGACGATGAATACCCGAAAATCCAAGAACAGATTTGAATGAGGGGTTGCAAAATTCTGGTCAACCCTGTAACCAATGTTTGAATTTTAAGAGTCTAGGAGTTTTATCTAAATTTGTGGATGACAGATAAATAAAAGAAAGAGGGACAAGGATTCCACATGGCGCACCATTGTCTGAGGAAAGACCCTGTATTTCGATCTGAATAAAGTAAGGGAGGTTTTCAAACTACCCCCACAAAAGGATGATCTTGACTCTTTTACTAGAAGAGTACAAGCTAATCCGAGACTAGATAAAGTCCTTAAGGAGATATGTCTTCCCGGAACTCAGTAGATAGTTGACAAAAAAGGTCAACCAAACCAACTGAGGAGAATGGATCTCAAGCCAGTTCTAGAGGATGGCTGGACTTCATTGTGCGTTTCATCCTCTCCACTAGCAACCATTCTAAAGTTGCTATAAGGCAAGCGGTGATGGTCCACTGCATCATGTTGGGCAATGAAGTGAAAATTCACCAGCTAATACCCTGTGAGCTGTACAAATTCACAAACAAGACCTCAACTCAAGCTACGCTGGCTTTTCCACACCTCATCTCTTGCTTGTATGGTGAGGCAGGAGTCTTGATTGACAGAGACACATACATCGCAGTACACAGCCCAATCACCAAAGAGAGCATGGAGTACACTAAGGGACCAACTTTCGACAAGATTTAGCAGTCAGTTGACCCTCCCTAGAAGAAGATGCCTGAGCAGCCTCGAGAACAGGGTATCCCTCCAATTGAATATTGGCTCAAATGGCACCATCAGTTGAACAGTTGCAATCCACTATGGACCAATTGAGAAAGGAGCAAAAGGACCTGTCTCGCATACTTCATAAACGGGTTGAAGAACAAGATACGCAGGGGCGAGAATTATAAGAGCTGAAGTGCCAAAAAGTATCTTCTGGAGAGAGCATTGACCACCATGATTAAGGTGGTTGAGTTTCACCTCCTATCCAGTTCCTATTTCAGTATTTTAATTCCTGTTTTTCATATCTAAGATTGCATGATCACTAGTAGGATTTTTTATTATTTTTCTAGTAGTTAATTTTTATTTTTGTCAACTATGTATAAGATATTCCACTTATCATTCCATTGAACTTGAATAAAATTTGGTTTTCTTTTAGAAGCAGTACAATACAAGAATTCTTGAGTTGATTATAATTCGTTCTTTCTAATTCCAAAAGTGGTGGCCTGGCATTTATTTTCTGAATATATGAATTAACTGTGCATAATTGTCTTGAAGTTGAGGGTGTTAGCTCTTGAAAGATCCGTAAATTTAAAGAAGTATTATTGATTCTCTGAAAAAGAAAAAAATATTGATTCTTGAAGCAAGAAAAGTAGCAAAAAAAGAAAAAGAAAAAGAAAAGAAAAAAACAAAAAAAGAGAAAAAAAGTAGAAGGATCCAAGGCTTTGAGCATCAATGGTTAGGAGGGTAAAGATTTAGCCTAAAAAACTCAAATGAGTTGTTATCCCTAACTATATGCATGTGATGTGAAGTTGTCAAGTAAAAAACTTGAGACTGAGCAGTTAAAGTCGTGATCCGAAGCTAAAGAGTACTTTTAAGAACTCTGGGCACCACTGTCTGGGAATTTAGGCAAAGCTAAATTCGAATCCAAAGGGTTCCCCCAGTTAAGTGCCTGTGGCGTTTATGTATCCGGTGGTAATACGGGAAAACAAAATGCTTAGAGTCATGGCTAAGTTCAAAGGTGCAAAGCACCAAAAGAAGCTGTGTTCAAGAATCAAGAAGAGCTAAAAAAAGAGAATCAATAATTTCATTTGGATTCTTGTTCCAAGGGATGTCAATACTTCTGAGCTTCAAAGGAAAGTGAGATGCCAAAACTGTTCAGAATCAAAGAGCTAATAGCCCCTATTCAGTAATTGGAACTGAGCTTTATTGACAACTCTGAGACTTATTGTATTTTTCTCTTCTTTCTGGTCCTACTTTGTTTTTGGTTGCTTGAGGACAAGCAACAGTTTAAGTTTGATGTTCTGATGAGCGGATATTTATACCCTTTTTGGCATTGTTTTCTTAGTATTCTTAGTTATATTTTATTAAGTTTTATTATGTTTTAGTAGGTTTCAGTGCAAAATTAATATTTTGGATACTACTTTGAGCTTTTGTGTTTTTCTTATGATTTTAGGTGATTTTTTGGTGAAATTGTCAATTTTAGCGAAGTCTGATTCAGAAGTAAAGAAAGGATAGCAAATGCTGTCAAATCATAACTTCCATGCATTCAAACGAGAAATATATAATGGTTTATACTTTTTTTTAAATGAACTGCTCAAAACGGGTGTTGAGCGCCTACCTTACCCCCTTTCTGGCATTCAACGCCCAAGAAGGAACAAGGCCAGCATTGAACGCCAAAAAAAAGCGCTCAACGCCACCAAGAGAGCACAAGGCAGTGGATTTACCTCCCTAGTGGGCATTCAACGGCCACTGACTCAAGTTGGACACTGATGAGCGGATAATTTGTACGCTTTTTGGCATTGTTTTTAGTATGTTTTTAGTATGATCTAGTTAGTTTTTAGTATATTTTTATTAGTTTTTAGTTAAAATTCACTTTTCTGGACTTTACTATGAGTTTGTGTGTTTTTCTGTGATTTCATATATTTTCTGGCTGAAATTGAGGGACCTGAGCAAAAATCTGATCCAGAGACTAAAAAGGACTGCAGATGCTGTTGGATTCTGACCTCCCTGCACTCAAAGTGGATTTTCTGGAGCTACAGAAGCCCAATTGGCCTGCTCTCAACGGCGTTGGAAAGTAGACATCCTGGGCTTTCCAGCAATATATAATAGTTTATAATTTA
>NC_029780.3:88915368-88924658 GCF_000817695.3 Arachis duranensis
TCACTGAGAGGATGGGAGGTAGCCACTGACAACGGTGAAACCCTTGCATAAGCTTGCCATGGAAAGGAGTAAGAAGGATTGGATGAAGACAGTAGGAAAGCAGAGAGACGGAAGGGAAGGCATCTTCATACGCTTATCTGAAGTTCCTACCAATGAATTACATAAGTACCTCTATCTTTATCTTTGTGTTTTATGCGTCTATCACTATATCCATTTGAGTTTGCCTGACTAAGATTTACAAGATGACCATAGCTTGCTTCATACTAACAATCTCCGTGGGATCGACCCTTACTCGCGTAAGGTTTATTACTTGGACGACCCAGTGCACTTGCTGGTTAGTTGTGCGAAGTTGTGTTAATGCCATGGTATTGAACACCAAGTTTTTGGGGTTCATGACCGGGGATTATGAGAGTTGTGAAAAGTATTGTTCACAATTTCGCGCTACCAGACACCAAGCTCAACCCAAACACTCACCAAGTGGGCTCAGAACTGTATTTTCGCCCCTTTAGTTTAGTCTATTTCATTTTTGTAATTTCTAATTATTATTAATACCTTTTTAGGCCTACTTATTAGTATATATTGAAGGAAGATCACCCTTGTTTGGGATCTTCACCTTTTTCCCAACTTATCATACATTATTTCTGTACAGTATGAGCGGTAAATCTCCTAAGTTAAGTATAGGAACTCTACTCATTCCTATGGATTAATATTATTACTTTTCTACTTTATTACATGTTTGATTCCATTCTATGATGTCTTGTCATTCTTCATCTTTATGAATTTGGGGTGGAACAAGAGTATGACCCCTTATTCTACATGAGTTCATGTGAAGCCTTAGTCAGATAGTATGAGCTACAGTTTGAGAATGCATCATAGGTTCCGACAAGTAATATGGACTCATTGGGATACATGACATAAAATCTCGTTAGCCAGGGGTAATTGAGGTCTCTATGTGTTAAGGCTAGAATATTGAGCATCATTCTCCAATTTGGAAGATTCGACCTTGTCTCTGACATTTTGAGGAAGATCACCAGAGATTGAATTGTGTGAGCTTCACCCACGACTAGAATGAACTATCACTGCTGGTGTTTGGTTTGAATCAGAGGAGATTAATACCCACTAGCCCTAGCTTAATCACTTATAGTCTTGCCATTGAATGAATCACTCATTGTTAACGTAGTCAGTAAGAAGTATTATTCCAGAAAAACAAGCATCTCCGAGGCCTTAATTGACTTCTCACTATTGTTTATATGTCAATTCTTAATTGCTTTTGTTATTGTTTTATTTATGCGCCTACAACAACAACAATCAACTTCCTATTCGCCTTACTGAGATCTGCAGGATAACCACAGCTTGCTCAATCTAGCAATCCCTGTGGGATCGGCCCTCACTCACCTGAGGTATTACTAGGATGACACAGTGCACTTGCCAATTCAGTTGTGCGAGTTTCATTTTTGCGCACCAACGCTCAATTTTTGTATTTCCACTTTAGCATCTAATTAACAAGAAACACTTCCCTAGTTGAATGATTTATCCGTTGCAACGAGTTAGCGACGACTGTTTTCTGTCGCTATCTTAATTTTGAATTTTACAATATTATGCGACAAATTAGCGAGAAATAAGTTGCTCGGTAAAAATAAAAAACTTCGGTGACAAATTAGCTAGAAAATTCTCCATCGCAAAATGCATTTCAAGTCTTTGTGACGTATTAGCTAGGAACATTATTCCTCACTAAATAGCCTTTTTTCCACAAAGTTTATTTAGCAACGAATTAGTGTGCGAATTGTTTCTCGCTAGCTGTATATCAAACACTTGCGACAGAATAGTGACAATAATATCTCACTACTTTACTTTTATTCAATTGAACCCTTAAGTGACTAATTTGCTAGAACATTGTCACTCGCTAATTAATTTGTGACAAATTAGAGAGAAAATTTTTCCACTCTTTCTTTAGCTACAAATGTCAATTTGCGAGAAACAAACTTACTCATGAATCTCTCGCTAATCAGTTGCTTTTCTCAAGTTCGAATATTTTGTGACCGCTCGTTAATTTTTTTTGTCAGTGCATCACTAATTCCTTGCAAGTTAGTGATAGATTAGTGACAAAAATTATTTCTCGCAAAAATTCATCGCTAATTTGTCAAATTTTTGTAGTGACATTAAACCATATTATTCATTTGAAATAATGAGAGACATAGTATTGGCTTGTTGTATAATACATAACTTTTTTATGGTTGTTGACTGACGAGGGCCATACATCAGTTTAGAATTTTTCAAAGTTTAACTTTGTTTTGTCACGAATGTAAACCAATAAAAACCAGGAGTTTTAAGTTCTGAGTCATTTTTCCACAGAATTGCAGTGAGGTGTGTGTATTATCAGTTATGAGAATAAAGGAGTTTTGATGAGCGGATAATTTATACGCTTTTTGGCATTGTTTTTAGATAGTTTTTAATAGGATCTAGCTACTTTTTAGTATATTTTTATTAGTTTTTAAGCAAAATTCACATTTCTAGACTTTACTATGAGTTTTTGTATTTTTTTTGTAATTTTAGGTATTTTCTGGCTGGAATTGAGGGACCTAAGCAAAAAATCTGATTCAGAGGCTGAAAAAGGATTGCTGATGCTGTTGGATTCTGACCTCCCTACACTCGAAATGGATTTTTTGGAGATAAAGAAACCCAAATGGCGTGCTCTTAATTGCGTTGGAAAGTAGACATCCAGGAATTTCCAAAAATATATAATAGTCCATACTTTGCCCAAGTTTAGATGATGCAAACTGGCGTTTAACGCCAGCTTTCTGCCATATTCTGGCATTAAACACCAGAAACAAGTTACAAGCTAGAGTTAAACGCCCAAAACAGGCTGCAAACTGGCGTTTAACTCCAAGAATAGTCTCTACAAATGAAAGCTTCAATGCTCAGCCCAAGCACACACCAAGTGGGCCCGGAAGTGGATTTTTGCATCATTTATTTATTTTTGTAACCCTAGTAACTAGTTTAGTATAAATAGAACTTTTTACTATTGTACTCACATCTTTCGATCGTCCTTGATCTTGGGATCAAGTCATTTTCCCTATCTTCGAATTCATATGCCATCTGGGGAGGCTGACCATTCGGCCATGCCTAGACCTTGTACTTATGTATTTTCAACGGTGGAGTTTATACACACCATAGATTAAGGTGTGGAGCTCTGCTGTTCCTCGAGTATTAACGCAAAGTACTATATTTCTTCTATTCAATTCATGCTTATTCTTATTCTAAGATATTCATTCACACACAAGAACATGATGAATGTGATGATTATGTGACACTCATCACCATTCTCACTTATGAACGCGTGATTGACGACCACTTCCGTTCTACATGAAAACAAGCTTGAATGTATATCTCTTGGGTTTTTAATCAACGATTCACATCGACTCTCCTCTGACAATGGGGCATCTGAATCTGAGATTAGAATCTTCGTGGTATAGGCTAGAATCTATTGGCAGCATTCCTGAGATTCAAAAAGTCTAAACCTTGTCTGTGGTATTCCGAGTAAGATCTGGGATGGGATGACTGTGACGAGCTTCAAACTTGCGACTGTAGGGCATAGTGACAGATGCAAAATGATAGTAAATCCTATTCCTACACGATCGAGAACCAACAGCTAATTAGCCATATGATATCTGTGCATGGTATTTTTCATCCGAGACGAGAAATCTGACAATTGATTAGCCGTACAAAAACCGTAGAGGACCATTTTCACTGAGAGGATAGGAAGTAGCCATTGACAATGGTGGCACCCAACATACAGCTTAACGTAGAAAAGAGTATGAAGAATTGGATGAAGGCAATAGGAAAGCAGAGATTCAGAAGGAACAACGCATCTCCATACGCTTATCTGAAATTCCCACCAATGAATTACATAAGTATCTCTATCTTTATTTTATGTTTATTTATATTTTAATTATCAAAACTCCATAACCATTTGAATCTGTCTGACTGAGATTTACAAGATGATCATAGCTTGCTTCAAGCTGACAATCTCCGTGGGATCGACCCTTACTCATGTAAGGTTTATTACTTGGACGACCCAGTGCACTTGCTGGTTAGTTGTGCGAAGTTGTGAAAAATAATTGAGATTACAATTGTGCGTACCAAGTTGTTGGCGCCATTGAAATCACAATTTTGTGTACCAGGTTTGCAGATAAACAAACAAGAAAATGAATGACAAGTATAACGACCCACAATTTTGAAAATATATATATAAATAAGTTATAATTCATTTCATAAATTAGAGTTTCTTATTTTGGAAATTATTTTATTATAAATAATTAAGAGTAAAACCCCTCCCTGGTCCCTAACCATTTATGAAAAGGACCTGGCGCCCCTAACCATTAGAAAATAACAACGTGGTCCTTATCCATTCTCTCCGTGTGACCNNCCAGTCTAATATTTTTAAGAAAGAATATATTTAATAAAATTTAAAAAAAATTATATATATATATATATATATTAATTTAAGTAATTGATATTTTAAATTTAAAAACCAAGTTTAGTTAATAATATTATTATCGAGTTCGATATTTGCCGATATGAGTAAATATCGGTACTTCTCGATGAACGTAATTTTGCTAATGCTTCACCGGATATCTTTTATTGTTATGTTGCTAATGTCATTTATATTAGTAACTCATATATATTATTACTTGTGTTTTAATATATCCAGTTTTTATAATTATCCATTTAAGATATTTATAACTTGAATCGTTGACTCAGCAGCTCCAAACTATAACACCCAACCCCTCCCTTGCCACCCCATCACCATCATTAATCAAAAAATCTTTCTTCTCCTCTTATTGTTCAACAAAACTAAGAAAGAAAGGCCGAGGGAGAGAGGAAAAAAATTGTGACCCCACCAAGAACTTTCGGCTTTAATTTCTTGTGATCCGTAACTCCAATAAAAAATTTAATCCGGTAAAAGTGTTCATATCCTCCTCCTCTACACTTTGGCATTACTTTTGTCTGGTAGAAGTTGATGGTGACGTATCTCCTACTCCCATTGAATTTGGCCAATTGGAGTTCTAGGAGACACAAATAATTTCTGACGTTTTCTTCTTCAGTAGTTCGGTCAGAAAGTTTCTTCGGAGTTTCCATTATTGTGATTTCTGTACGGAGGTAGGGTTTTAGTAACTTTATAATAATTAAATGTGAATTTCATAAGTGAATGTTGATTTGGTTTATTATTGTTTGAGTTTGAATGAGTTTATGTTGAATTATTGTTGTTGTTTGTGATTTGTTGGTTTTGATATGAGGAACAGCTCAGCTGTGGTTGTTTTAATGGTTTTGAGACTGTTGTATTGTGGTATTTTGAGAAAATTGAAGAGATTCGGTGGTTGAAAGATTAAATTAAAAGTTGAGAAAAATTGGTAACTGAGAGACTCGAAAACGGATTAAAATACAAGTAATATTTTGAAAGGGAAGGGCTAAGGATTTTGGTTTTGGTATAAGAAGAAGATTAATATTTAAACTTTATTTTTAAAGGGTAACATTGTATTTGTATATAAAAAATCGAGGTGCAATTTGTAATTATATAAGTTTTCGGGTATTTTGGATAATAAATAAAGTACGGGGATAAAAATGGGTATTTTGTAAAAGTTCAGAGTTATTTTTATAAATATGAAATAAGTGAGAGTTCCATATATTATTTTATAAATTATTAAAGTCAAAAATAGAATATTAAAAAGTTCGTGATTTAGAAAGTAATTAATAAGAGTTTAAAAATAAGGTTTTATAAACTAAATTTTAAGAAAAGATATATATGTTATTTACCATTTAAATTATTCTATTTGTATTATTGTTAATATTTTATTACGAATATTAATTAGTAGAGATATTATTAATATTATTATTAGTTAAAAAAGAGCAAACGGAATGATCTTAAAGGCTTTAGAGAATGCAGACTTAATTAAAGTACTTTATAATTCTTTTCCATAAGACACTTAGAGAAAGGCGGCAAGGGAATAATGCAAAGATAATTTATATTGTGGAAAGATAAGAAAGACAAGAAAGAAAGAATAGAAAAAAATGAGATCAGCAGAGATATAATGGTGAGTCCACCGAGATTTGCTTTCCAAAGATACATCGGCCAATCCAAGGGATAGTCGCTCCTGTAAGAGAGAGGTTACTTATAGAGGTTATCATTAGATACATTTGCTAGAGAAAGCCTCACCTATAAGGATGAGGTTACTTACAGAGGTTATGTTTGCATACATCGAATCAAGAGAGTCACACCTGTAAGACAAAGGTTACTTACAGAAGTTATGGCACTAGAAGCCAAACTCAGACAAAGGTTGTTGAGTTAAGTCAAAATATAATTCAATAAGTAACAGAGAATAAAATAATTAAAAGAATAAAAGAAACTAAAAGAATCCCTGTCATAGGAGAGTAGAGCACAGAAAAGAAAAGAATGTATTAACCAAAAGGATCTCTGCCACAGGAGAGTATAGGGCAAAGATAAAGAAAAAGTTTTAAAAGACTGTCTGCCACAGGATATGAGAATGATTGAAAGGTCATGAGAGGGTAGCGGAAAGTAAATAGTTATGGTACTGCTATGAAAATGATAAGCCGTGGACTTTGTATATGAATGACTGTGCGGGAATGCCTGTAAATGTGGAATGGCTACCAGGAACATAGGTCACATGCTTCGGCTGGAAAATCAGCGCCTGCAAGTACTTGGAGATGTCATGTTCGACATACTTCAGCTAGAGAATCAGTGCCTACAAGAGGTTGGAACCTAGCAGATGTTATGCCGCTGGAATGCCTTATCTGACTTGCGAGTCGGATTGCGTCGGGTGCGGGTCGAAACCGACAAATGAGCTCATTACCTGCACTAGGGATAGACATGCATGATACCTATTTGCGCATATTTGTTTGTGAGTGTAGTTCTCGTGATTGTGGGTGTGCTATATGATTGCTTGATTTCTGTGTCCTTTGTTTGTTAAGTCTAAATGTATTCTATTATCCGTTGCTGTTGGTAATGGTAATAAAATGATTATAACTATACACCCCGACCCTACTAAGAACTCCCCAATTCTTACCCCCTTTCTCCACCTCTTTCAACTACAGGTACGAAGGTTTAGTGCGGAGCTACAGGAGCATAAAAGATTATGTTCACAAGTTGAGTTGTTAGAATTTATTTTTCCCTTATCATTTATTATCTTGGTTTTTAGAGGGGTAGGATTTGTTTTTGAGAATCTTGGAGTAAGTCTATGTATTTAATGCTATGTGAATATATATACCTTTGTAGTTAAACGGTTTAAAATAAAGAATCTTCATTTTCTTAATTAAAAATTTGGTTCGTATTCGTAAAGATTCAATATTAAATAAATATAGTATGAAATTGAAGGTTTAGAGGTAAGTAACGCCTGATCTTTTAGTGCGATCATGACGTACTAAAAGTTAGGGTGTTACAACAAGAAAGTAAAGCTAATGAATAAAGGAAGATAAAGGCTAAAAAGACACTCTTGGCAAGGATTGAGAATCAAAGCTTTCTATCCAAATCATTGACCATAAACATAGCTATTACCTAGAGTTAATCCCATTTCGTCATCTCCAACATCAGAAGAAAGTCAAATAGGCATAGTCAATCTTAATCCATAGGTCTTACTCATCAATGGAAACAAGAACAATTAATAATCCTAAATCACCAATCAATATTAGACATCAAAAAATCTCGTGTCACTAACCACGATATGATAATTGCAAGAGCAAACCCAGTAAGTCAACCTCTAATGGTGAGATAAGTCAACCGGGCTTGATCAATCTCAATCCATAGGTCTTACTCATTAATGGAAACAAGATTAATTAAAATCTCTAAATTATCAATCAATTCGGACAGTGACTCAATGTCACTTCAATTGCTCAATTCCAAGCCAAGAGTACAAAAATCTATCCTAGAATTAAGAGAAGCATGTTCACAAACACTTGGAAGATATAAAAGTAAAACATGATAAAATTCCAATAATAATAAAATCTAAAACTACCAAATGCAAGAAACTAATAACAATATCTCAAACAAGTATCAAGAAAGCATAAAACATCAAATTGCATTAAAGAAAATCACAATTAACAAGAGTTCATAAAACTAAAAGCAATAAAATAAAGAAATTAATAAGATAAACTAAGAAAACTAAGGTGCTAGAACAATAAAAAGTAAAGAAAACTAAATTAAGACAAGATCAAAACCTGAATCTAAGGAGAAAATTAAACCTAAAATACTAAATTTTTGAGAGAAGAGAGAGCTTATCTCTCTAGAAATCTAACTTAAAATATGGCAAAAACTATCCTAATTGCTCTACCCTTGTTCCTCCTTGAGTTTGGTTTGAAATACTTCAGAAATGAAATGGATTGGGCCCAAGAAAGCCCTGAAATCACGACCCACATGTTCACTTAAGTGAAATCACGTGTTGGCAGTCATGCGTACAACATGGAAAATTTCCAAAATATGCATACGCATGAGGCATTGGTGGGCGAAATTGTGATCATCAATGGCGCCATCAACATGGTACGCACAATTGTAATCTCACTTCTTTATCACAACTTCGCACAACTAACCAGCAAGTGTACTGGGTCGTCCAAGTAATAAACCTTACGCGAGTAAGGGTCGATCCCACAGAGATTGTTGGTATGAAGCAAGCTATGGTCACCTTGTAAATCTTAGTCAGGCAAACTCAAATGGATATGGGTGATATACGCATAAAACATAAAGATAAGGATAGAGATACTTATGTAATTCATTGGTGGGAATTTTAGATAAGCGTATGAAGATGCTTGGTCCCTTCCGTCTCTCTGCTTTCCTACTGTCTTCATCCAATCCTTCTTACTCCTTTCCATGGCAAGCTTATGCAAGGGTTTCACCGTTGTCAGTGGCTACCTCCCATCCTCTCAGTGGAAATGTTCAACGCACCCTGTCACGACATGGCTATTCAGTTGTCGGTTCTCGATCTTGTCGGAATAGAATCCAGTGATTCTTTTACGTCTGTCACTAACGCCGTGAGAATGATGATGAGTGTCACGGATCATCACATTCATCAAGTTGAAGAACAAGTGATATCTTAGAACAAGAACAAGCGGAATTGAATAGAAGAACAATAGTAATTGCATTAATACTCGAGGTACAACAGAACTCCACACCTTAATCTATGGTGTGTAGAAACTCCACCGTTGAAAATACATAAGAACAAGGTCTAGGCATGGCCGAATGGACACCCTCCCAAAGAGGGTTTAATCATAAAAACATGATCAAA
>NC_029780.3:88925197-88925589 GCF_000817695.3 Arachis duranensis
TCCAACTGAATAACAGAGGTGACAAATGAGATGAGGAAAGGCTAACCTTGCCAAGGTAGAAGACTTGTCCGCCACCTTATAAAGTTCTTGCGCTATAACCTCATGAACTTCTATTTCTTCTCCAATCATGATGCTATGAATCATGATAGTCCGGTCTATAGTAACTTCGGACCGGTTGCTAGTGGGAATGATTGAGCGTTGGATGAACTCCAACCATCCCCTAGCCACGGGTTTGAGGTCATGCCTTCTCAGTTGAACCGGCTTCCCTCTTGAATCTCTCTTCCATTGGGTGCCCTCTTCACAAACGTCTGTGAGGACTTGGTCCAACCTTTGATCAAAGTTGACCCTTCTAGTGTAAGGGTGTTCATCTCCTTGCATCATGGGCAATTTGA
>NC_029780.3:88927155-88927896 GCF_000817695.3 Arachis duranensis
AGTTTCTGCCTAGACAAGTCATCCAGTTTTTTGGTGAGCAAAGGGGGTTCATCATCCCAAGTCTCATTTCCAAATAACTTGTCATTTAGCTTCATGATTGCTCCAAGGTATTTAGCAACTTGCTCTTCAGTGACATACTCATCCTCTTCAGAGGAATAATACTCATCAAAGCTCATGAATGGCAGAAGTAAGTCCAATGGAATCTCTATGGTCTCATTTTGAGCCTCAGATTCCCATGGTTCCTCATTGGGGAACTCATTGGAGGCCAGTGGACATCCATTGAGGTCTGCCTCAGTGGCGTTCACTGCCTCTTCCTCCTCTCCTAATTCGGCCATGTTGATGGCTTTGCACTCTCCTTTTGGATTTTCTTCTGTATTGCTTGGAAGAGTACTAGGAGGAAGTTCAGTAATTTTCTTGCTCAGCTACCCCACTTGTCCCTCTAAATTTCTAATGGAAGATCTTGTTTCAGTCATGAAACTTTGAGTGGTTTTGATTAGATCAGAGACCATGGTTGCTAAGTCAGAGTTACTCTGCTTAGAATTCTCTGTCTGTTGCTGAGAAGATGATGGAAAAGGCTTGCTATTGCTAAACCTGTTTCTTCCACCATTATTATTGTTGAAACCTTGTTGAGGTCTCTGTTGATCCTTCCATGAGAGGTTCAGATGATTTCTCCATGAAGAATTATAGGTGTTCCCATAGGGTTCTCCCATGTAATTCACCTCTTCCATTGAAGGGTTCTCA
>NC_029780.3:88927970-88929231 GCF_000817695.3 Arachis duranensis
TGGTGCATTTTGCATTCCAGACAGACTTTGAGAAATCATATTGACTTGTTGAGTCAATATTTTGTTCTGAGCCAATATGGCATTCAGAGTGTCAATCTCAAGAACTCCTTTCTTCTTACTAGTCCCATTGTTCACAGGATTCCTTTCAGAAGTGTACATGAATTGGTTATTTGCAACCATTTCAATCAGCTCTTGAGCTTCTGTAGGCGTCTTCTTCAGATGAAGAGATCCTCCAGCAGAGCTATCCAAAGACATTTTGGACAGTTCAGAGAGACCATCATAGAAAATACCTATGATGCTCCATTCAGAAAGCATATCAGAGGGACACTTTCTGATTAATTGTTTGTATCTTTCCCAAGCTTCATAGAGGGATTTTTCTTCTGACTAGTCCCATTGTTCACAGGATTTCTTTCAGAAGTGTACATGAATTGGTTATTTGCAACCATTTTAATCAGTTCTTGAGCTTCAGTAGGCGTCTTCTTCAAATGAAGAGATCCTCCTGCAGAGCTATCCAAAGACATCTTGGATAGTTTAGAGAGACCATCATAGAAAATACCTATGATGCTCCATTCAGAAAGCATATCAGAAGGACACTTTCTGATTAATTGTTTGTATCTTTCCCAAGCTTTATAGAGGGATTCTCCTTCCTTCTGTCTGAAGGTTTGGACTTCCACTCGAAGCTTACTCAATTTTTGAGGTGGAAAGAACTTTGCCAAGAAGGCATTGACTAGCTTTTCCCAAGAGTCTAGGCTTTCTTTAGGTTCAGAGTCCAACCATGTTCTAGCTCTGTCTCTTACAGCAAAAGGGAATAGCATAAGTCTGTAGACCTCAGGGTCAACCCCATTAGTGTTGACAGTGTCACATTAGACCTCAGGGTCAACCCCATTAGTCTTGACAGTGTCACAGATTTGCAAGAACTCAGCCGAAAACTGGTGAGGATCTTCCAATGGAAGTCCATGGAACTTGCAATTCTGTTGCATTAGAGAAACTAATTGAGGCTTAAGCTCAAAGTTGTTTGCTCTAATGGCAGGGATAGAGATGATTCTCCTATAGAAGTCAGGAGTAGGTGCAGTAAAGTCACCCAGCACCTTCCTTGCATTGTTGGCATTGTTGTTGTTTTCGGCTACCATGGGTTCTTCTTCTTTGAAGATTTCTGTTAGGTCTTCTACAGAGAGTTGTGCCTTGGCTTCTCTTAGTTTTCGCTTCAAGGTCCTTTCAGGTTCAGGGTCAGCCTCAACAAGAATGCTTTTGTCTTTACTCA
>NC_029780.3:88929566-88930579 GCF_000817695.3 Arachis duranensis
TGATTTTTGAAAAAGATTTTGAAATTAGAAATTAAAAAGATATGATTGAAAACTATTTTGAAAAAGATGTGGTTAAGAAGATCTGATTGGTTTTTAAAAGATGTGATTGAGAAGATACGATTTGAAAAACATTTTTTAAAAAAAAATTGATTTTGAAAATTAAAAACTTGGCTAACAAGAAAAGATATGATTCAAACATTAAACCTTTCTCAACAGAAAAGGCAACATACTTGAAATGTTGAATCAAATCATTAATTGATAGCAAGTATTTTTGAAAAAGGAAAGAAATTAATTTTGAAAACATATGATTGAAAAGATATGATTTGAAAAAGATTTGATTTTGAAAAATTTTGAAAACTTGAAAAAAATTTGCATTGAAAACAAAATCTTCCCTCTTGTGCCATTCTGGCGTTAAACGCCCAGAATGGTGCACATTCTGGCGTTTAACGCCCAAAACTCTACCCTTTTGGGCGTTAAATGCCCAACCAGGCACCCTGGCTGGCGTTTAAACGCCAGTCTGTCTTCTTCACTGGGCATTTTGAACGCCCAGCTTTTCTCTGTGTAATTCCTCTGCTGAATGTCCTGAATCTTCAATCCTCTGTATTATTGACTTGAAAAGACACAAATTAAAAATATTTTTGGATTTTTAATAATCAAAATGCAACTAAAATCAAATAACAATGCATGCAAGACACCAAACTTAGCAGTTTGTATACTACTGACACTAATGAGAATGCATATGAGACACATAAACACTCAAGTCAAGAGAATTTAAAAATCAGAGCAATGAAATCATCAAGAACAACTTGAAGATTAATGAAGACACATGCATGAAACAGAAACATGCAATTGACACCAAACTTAGAATGAAACACTGGACTCAAACAAGAAATATTTTTGGATTTTATGATTTTATAAATTTTTTGTGCTTTTTCGAAAATTAAGTGAAAAAAGAAAATAAAGGTATCAAAATTCTTAATGAGAATTCCAGGAATCATTGCAATGCTAGTCTA
>NC_029780.3:88930590-88930882 GCF_000817695.3 Arachis duranensis
CAGGAATCATGCAATGTTAGTCTAAGACTCCGGTCCAGGAATTAGACATGGCTTCATAGCCAGCCAAGCTTTCAAAGAAAGCTCCGGTCCAAAACATTAGACATGGCCAATGGCCAGCCAAGCCTTAGCAGATCACTGCTCCAATAGCAAGATTGATAGAAATCAACAAGCTCTTGTGATGATAAGTTGAAACCTCGGTCCAATGAAACTAGACATGGCTTCACAGCCAGCCAGACTTCAACAGATCATCATGAAACTCTAGAATTCATCTTCAAGAATTCTGAAGAAAAAA
>NC_029780.3:88931815-88939544 GCF_000817695.3 Arachis duranensis
CCGGCGTTTAACGCTGGGAATTCTGAGGGTGACTTTGAACGCCGGTTTGGGCCATCAAATCTTGGACAAAGTATAGACTATTATATATTGCTGGAAAGCCCAGGATGTCTACTTTCCAACGCCATTGAGAGCGTGCCAATTGGGCTTCTGTAGCTCCAGAAAATCCACTTCGAGTACAGGGAGGTCAGAATCCAACAGCATCTGCAGTCCTTTTTAGTCTCTGAATCAGATTTTTGCTCAGGTCCCTCAATTTCAGCCAGAAAATACCTGAAATCACAAAAAAACACCCAAACTCATAGTAAAGTCCAGAAAAGTGAATTTTAACTAAAAACTAATAAAAATATACTAAAAACTAACTAGATCATGCTAAAAACATACTAAAAACAATGCCAAAAAGCGTATAAATTATCCGCTCATCAGGCATGCGTACGCACAACTTGATATTCATCTGTATGCATAAGGCATGTGTACGCACAACCATGAGGTATTTCAAACTTCATTTCTTCATGAATTCTCCACTTTTGCATACTTTTTCTTCACTTCTTCAAGCCATTCTTGCCTTCTAAGCCTGAAATCACTCAACAAACACATCAAGGCATCGAATGGAATTAAAGTGAATTAAATTTAGTCATTTAAGAACCTAAAAAAATGTTTTTAATTATTAAGTACAATTAGGAGAAGTTCACAAAACCATGCTATTTCAATGAATAAATGCAAGGTAAGTTGATAAAATCCACCCAATTCAACCCAAAATTTACCATAAAATAGTGGTTTATCATTGACGTTGATGATTCCTTTATTGAGTTTGTTTCTTTTTCATGTGAAGCCCAAGCCCAATTTTTTGGAGTGTGTTTTTGCACCCTTTTATCACTAACTTAACAAAAATTTTGGGGTCATTGAGAAAATAGAGAGTGTAGCCACAAAGTGAGAGAGGAAAGAGAAAACAAAATTTTTTATGTTATTCAGAATTATTGAACAGTAGTTTCTCATTTGTTTATTGTTGGACCAGTCTGAAATTTGGATTGCATGTTTACTTCATTTTGTTCTTCATGTTTACTTCATTTTGTTCTTCATGTTTACTTTATTTTGTTCTTCATTTTGAATGGTGAAAATATTGATCGAAGGTCTGTAGTGAGAGAAATTAGCTTCGCACAGCATCTTTGATTTGGGTATTTTTCATCTTTTTGTTACTCATTTATACGTTTTGGTGCTTTGGTATTTTGGGTGGTTGTATGCACAATTTGTGCTTTATTTGAGATTCTCTTGTATCTCATATTTGGTGGTATACATGACTTATAGTTTTTATCTCTCACATTGAGGTAGTTTTTCTCGTTAAAATTTCTGTGTGTATTTATTGTTATTTTATTTATATTTTTGCTTGTTTATAGTTGTTTTTATATTGTGTTGTCGATTCTTTCATATTGTTTTTGTGTTGAAAATTTGTGGTATTTTTGCTATTGGACTCTTTCATCCTTAAATACTGAAGTAGATCAAAAATTGTTACAAAGTAAGATAGAATTATAACGAGATCACAACAAGTATGTGAGGAAGAAGAGTATTGAATAACACTATTGCTAAGAGATAGATTTACAAGTGAAAAATGTGGAATACTTATTGAAATTAGTTGTGGCCATAAAATTAAAATATATGTTATATGTAAATTTTTTGGCTACTTTTATAATAATTTTCGATTAATACTTTTTTGTTAGGTGCTCAAATATAGCATTCTAATAAGCTAAATGTATGCATATTGAATCCTTGTTATGTAATTTAAGATGAATGAATCGTGTATAGTATTTTAAGTGTCTTTTAAAGTGATATTGCAATTTAGAAGTTGGCAAGGGAAAAGAAAAATGCAGACTCTAGTCAATTGTCTAAAAACTAATTAAGATGGACTGAAGATATGGATCTTGTATTACTAAATGCATTGAAAGAAGAGGCAATGAATAAGCTCAACATAGTGAATAAGCTCAACAATTGGCCCACACATCACTAAACAACACGTTAAAAACAGAATAAAAACTTTAAAAGATCATTTTGCTAAAGCGATTTGGTGGATTTTCATGGAATCTTTTCAGGAAGAAGATTGAACCTGAAGAAGTTTGGGATGATTTTATAAAGGTAATCCAATTAACACTTGTCCGTTAATTAATAGTATGTGTAATTTTGTCAAAAGGTTATCTAATTTTAATTATTTTTTTCCATCATTTCTATAGGACAAAAAATGAAAAGAATGCAAATTAAGCATTATAATACATTGACAGACTTGTTTGGAGTTGATAGAGGTACTAGGAAAGCAGTTGCAACAACAAAAGAAAGGGGACAATAACTAGAACGAGAACTTATTGACAACTTATTTGATAATACAAAAATTTCTAATGTAGATATGATGATGGAAATTGATACTTAATTTTTTTGCTACCAATGTAGATCTATTTAGGCTTCTTTCTTGGCAGTCAAATCAATCTGGTGGGACTTCAACCTCAACAAGTGAAAAGCTTACGGCTCATATGCTTGAGTTAGTGGAGGCCTAATATGACAAGATGCCATTTGGAATCGATGCATTAACCAATGCCATAAACAATGGTAATAATGTGTCAGCCAAGTTATACGAAGTGGTTTTCATGTAAGGTTAAGTTGTTGAGAAATAGATTGGCATTATATCATGCAGTATAGCAGGCTTCACCATTATACCGAGTCAAATGTGTGGGATATGTTGACCTGATTAGGGGTATTCGATCTATATCGTATGAAGTATTTTCAATTTTTTTTTTTATCAAAATGACAAAAAGAAACTACATCTTTTTGGGATGTCTTTTAAAAGTCAACTTCAAGCTCTTCATCATATGATGGCTGAAGTTGGTATTTGATAACACGGCAAATTTTAATTAGGTAAATCACAAAAACTATATTCGAATAATTTTGTTATTAAAAATGTATTTGAATTTTGCTATCGATAAAAATGTCCTTGAATAATTTAAAAACACGACAAAAATGTCTTTGAATAATTAAAAAACGCGACAAAAATGTCTAACATTAAATATGTATTTTTAAAATATGTTTTAGAGATTGAATTTTGATGCAGTTATTTACAAGCATAATTAGAAAAATCAGATATATTTATCATTAAAATTTAGTGATTTTTCATTAAATAAACTTTTTTTTGTGATTTTTTTTGTTAACAACCAATAATACTTTTAAAAAATAAAATAAAAATATAGAGATTAAATTTTTATCCCCTTTTTGTGTATATTTTTTAAATAGTTATCTAAATATTCTTATAAAATTTTGGATCAAATACATAATCAATTTGTTAAATACCAAAGTAGTTTCCCATTTATAAAAAAAAAATTAGTACTTTTGTCATATTTTTAAATTATTTGAAAGTATTTTTGTCAATAATAAAATTTGAGTATATTTTTGTCAACAACAAAATTATTCAAGTATATTTTTAGTAATTTATCCTTTTAATTATTATTGTTTATAATAATTATGATTGTTTTTATTTTCTGCTTAGATATCATGTGTGAAACATGACACAAGTTTAAATTAGAGATATTGTTGTTAAATTTAATCAAAAAGCAAATAATATGAATAAAATGTAATTAAGTTTATTCCTTAGCTGCATAAATGACTATGGCCATAGTTCAACAATAGTTTTCTCTTTGTGACATCATTTTCTGTTTTGCAGATGGTTCACATATGGTGTAGGGGTGGCAAGCGGGAAAGTCCGCCTTGCCTCGTACCGCCTCGCCAGAAGCCCGCTCTGTCCTGCTTAGTGAGACGGTTCTAGAATTTCATTCCGTTTTGTCTAATTGCGGGCTGGCAGGCTGGCGGGCTAAATTCGTCAAAGCTCCTTTTTTTTTTTACTATTAACTATTAAATAATATATATAATTTCACAATCATATTAAAAAATTTATAATTTTTAAAGGCATAAAAAATTATATTTTTTATATTCATAAACATTAAAATCTTTGTAATTATAAATATCTAATAAATATAATTATAAACCAAGTTTTTATCCAAAACATAAGTATAAATATTCTCTCCAAAGTAAAATAAACATAATTTAAAACATAATTATAAATATTGTCTCCAAATTAACATAAACATAATCCAAACCACTCAATTTTTATCTTCATACTCTTGTAAGTTAGGTTGGGAGAAGTTAGGTTTTGACTAAAAAATTGTAAAAATACCCTCCACTAAAAAAATACTAAGCCCCGCGGGGAAGCCTGCCCCACCCCGCCAAAACCTGCAGTTTAAGCGGTGCGGGTTAGGCAGATTTTTGCTATTTGGCGGTCCCAATTTTCCAACCCAACCCGTCTTTTTTGGCAGATTACGCGAGCCGATCCGGCAGATTTAGACCCGTTTGCCACCCCTAATATAGTGCATAGTTCAACAAGCTTAGGGGAAAGAACTAATTATTTCTTATATTCCTTAAATTTTGATTCTACTTACATATTAAATGAGTATGATTTATTTTTCTTCTAATTTTAGACTAAGGTTTCATAAAAGTGAGTCACTGAACTATTTATTAGTTATGATAGATGAAGTTATTGCAATTCTTTGTTGTTGATTACTCATGTTCATATTTGCTAATTTTTTTTAATTCTTTTATTTCTTTTTAATTTTATCGACACTCAACATGTTGGATAAAATACTTTAACTAGATTTCTTTGAATACTCTATTACTAAATTAAAACAGTGGCTTTTAGGTGTAGAATTCTCATATTCTACAATTGTATGATAAATTATTAAAAGTAAGTCGTATTCTTTCTCTTCTCTATGCTCTTGCAATTGATTAAACCTTTTTTGATAGGTGGATGCAATTGATCAAACCTTTCTTGATAGGTGGATCATTATTTTGATATATTTGTTTCGAAAATGTGTGCAACCATTCTCACATATTAGAAAAGTTGGACAGCAAGGTAGGCTAAATTTCTAATGACTTATATATCTAGATTTGATTTTGATATTCTATATACTAACCCGTTTTTACCATTGGTTGCCAAAATTGTGCAGTGAATTGCTTGATTCTTATTTTCTCTTTGCCTCAGAAAATGTAGAAGAGCATTCTGTGCAGCCTATAAGGCTCAATATGCTGTCAAAAATGACTAGAGTGAAGGTTACTGAATTACATTATATAAACTTTTACCTCCCAAGATTCGCTTTGCTGCATTAATTTCTCTTATGATATTGCAGTTCTCTACAACTTTATGGATGATCTTACAGACACGAGGGCTCTTGTGTGTATTTTTCCTTTTTTTTTTATTATATTCATGTGCATGCATAGTACTTTGATAATCTCACAGAATTTTAAGATGTGGGCATTCACAGCTTCCTTGAGGGAAAACTTTTTCTCTCTTTCTGAGTGGAATTCTCATTTTCCTTCTCAGAATGTTATGCTAGTTTCCCTCATGCACATTCATGAAGTTGCTACTACTTTCTCTTTTTTTCTTCTTTAACTTTGATCGAGTTTGTACTATTTCTTATTCTTATTAATAGTGTATTAGTAAATTTCAAGTTTAATTCTTTCTACTTGTCAAGTGGAAAAAAATATGTATATTTGTTGACTAATTAGAATAATATATTATAAAGGAAGGTGATTACTTTGATAAGAAAAACTATTAGTTCAAGACATGTTTTCCTTTGTCGTTAATTTTGTAGGATATCTTAGGAGGAAGGAAAAGTGAAACACGAATGATGAATTGATTGAGCTGCAAAACCATATCTCATTTCAATCTTGTACAAGAATTAATGACACGTGTCTTCTGTGAATTAAAAAGTGTAATAAGTCAAGCCACAATTCTATTAAAATTTAATAATGAATGGGTTCTAGATCAATTTTAATTTTTGGGTCCTGTTAGAATTTCGCTGTGTGCTTCACCTAGAATTTGTTTTCTATGAGAAACACCATGAGTCAAATCAAATTGTCTCTTCAGTCTATCGAATGCATGCAACTCAACGCATTCGAAAGATATAAATGGCACCGTGACACTCCATATAACCAAATGCTGACGGATGTCAAAAGGAATCACGTCTGGATTAATACGACTAATTGCATAAGCTTCCCAAACAAACTGTATACATTGCAAGTAAAGAAGAATTACACACTGGTGCGAAATTTATAACCACAAACTAACCGGCAAGTGCACCGGGTCGTACCAAGTAATACCTCAGGTGAGTGAGGATCGATCCTACGAGGATTGATGGACCAAACAACAATGGTTGATTAATTCACTTAGTTAGACAAGTAGAAAATGGTGTTTTGAGTGTTCAAAAGCATTAAACAGTAAATTCAAAATATTAGAAAGACAGGCAAGTAATTAAGTTGGGAGAAACAATATGAAGAAGGCAGTTAAGGTTTTAAAGTTATCTATTTTCCAGATTGACTTTTCTTACTAACTGTTTTAATCATGCAAGATTTAATTTATGGCAAACTATATGTGACTAGACCCTTGTAACACCCTACCATACAGAGTCTTATGCTTAAGTCATAATTCAGAGATGGCAAGGTATTACGACCTCTAAAATAAAAATTTAGTACGTATAGTAGTATGAATGATTGATTATAACTAGGAGCCTTTGTAGAAAAAGGGGTAAACAAAAAAAATCGCAACTCTAAAGCGCAACACTCAGATCGATAACGTAACGAACAAGGATAACCAACGCGTGATTATATAAATATATATATATAAAGGAGTGTCAAAAAAAGGAATATCAAGACTCAAAATCCGGCTGCGAAGATAACCAGTCCGAGCATAGCAATATATACATATGATAAAAATAAGGAAAACCCCAAAGGAAACCCAAAGGGACACAAATACATAAAACCTATTCTCCAAAATCTCCCATAAGAGGAGTCATCACAGTTTGTATTATTTAATGGAGATAAAAGTATCTAAACAAAACATATAAACCAAGACATAGCCCCGAGAACAAAGGATCTTCGCAAAGCTAGAAGTCTCCAGCATGCCTCAGCGGGAAACCTCACGTCCTGCATCTGAAAACCACAAAATCCGCATGGGTGAGAACCAGAGGTCCCCAGCATGGTAACAGCTTCCACATATATAATACATAATAATAGAGGGAAGCCGAAGGCAATCCTAGAACTTCCTTCAGATAATATCAAAGCTTATAAACAAGCTAAACCATAAAGAGCATCTGACTAAAGATACTTCAGTCTAACTAATACTTCCCTTTCCAATTCCTTCAGACCTCCCAACCACCAGCAGGAGTATAATGTAGCAAACACAGTTATATCAAACAAGGAATATACAAATAGGAACAATTAAGGCATTTAGGCAATTAGCAAGTAATATGCAGTCAAATAGGCAATCTCAAACAATTCATATAGTATGCATATAATGAATGCCTGTCCCTAGTGGCTGATGATATCATCTTGTCGGTTATAGAGCCAACCCGACAAGTCCTGGTCGCTAACTATTGGACTGTCCCTCTGTCACGCATCCCCAACTCGAGTTATACTCGTTATAAACTTGATCATAATCATGATCTATATCCATCACCCTCACTGGTGAATATATACGGGGGCGAGCTCATCCGGGTCTTTCACAGTGCCCGGCCACACTTAAGACATAGGGTCAACAGAGTATCAAGTTTCAACCTGGAGCACGTGGTGGCTAGCCACAGCTTTCTCCCAGGGAAACTCTCATCTCCGATAATGGAAGTGCAACATTCACAATTCATTCAACAGCATATAT
>NC_029780.3:88939644-88940655 GCF_000817695.3 Arachis duranensis
CATATCATAATGATTTAAGATATAAGTGGTGAGATCGGAGGCTTAGAAGTATGAGATTTGGCTTTTAAAACTCAAAAATCAACTTTGGGATGAAAACAGGGCCATGCGTACGCGCACTCCACGCACACGCGTGGATGGCCTCCAAAACTTCATCGATGCGCAAGCGTCATGCACGCTAACGCGTGGATTAAAAATTTGCCAATCGACGCGTACGCGTCAACCACGCGTAAGCGTGAGTGTTCTCGTGCCCCAGGCACAACACTAGCACGGTTCTGGCATAACTCTCTGGAAAATGGCTGGGCATTGGGTGCAGCACCATCGGCGCGCCCGCGCACATCACGCGCACGCGTGGATGGCATTTTCAGGAAGAACGGCACGCACGCGCCAAGTGCGCCCACGCGCAAGGGGTCATTCTGCTAAAAATTTTCTAAGTTAAAAGCTGTAGAATTCATCAATTTGAACCCCAATCTTCCAACGGACATAACTTTCTCATTTTGAATCATTTTTCACCCGTTCTTCGAACGGCATGGACATCCCGGATCCAATTTCATTTCTAAATAGATTTGACACAAAACAGAGATCCGTAGTCCAAGTTATGTCCCACCAAAGTATGCCCAAAAGCCATGTTTTTCATAAAAACCACAAAGTGCCATTTGCAAACAAGTCATTTCCAACTCTCTTCAAAATCAATCAAAACATGCCATTTTCATCCCTTTTCTTTGAAATCAATCAAAATATATCGATTTCAACATCAAGCCTCCTCAACTCACACATTGACACTTTACCACAATTTACAAAATCACTATCTCATCATTTTAACCCACTTCACCCAAGTGGCTCAAATTCAAACATATTGACATATCATATACTCTTCCTCATGCCAATTCTCAACAACACCAATTCCAATAAATCATCATTGTACACAATCAACATCATACTCACCATAAACATGGTTCAACCCACAATTCAACCATAACCAATCATCAAGCATATATCACAACATGCATATTT
>NC_029780.3:88940762-88940845 GCF_000817695.3 Arachis duranensis
AATCAACAACATCAACAATTCAATGCCTATCTTAGGGCCTCTAGCCTAAGTATTTCCTACCACATTACATATTAGATACGGGA
>NC_029780.3:88940859-88944582 GCF_000817695.3 Arachis duranensis
CACAACATCTCAATACCCAAACATCATAGAACAAAAAATTACACTAGGGTTGAGAATCTTACCACACCCAAGGTCCAAGGAGACAAGATTAACCTTCTCCTTCAAGAGAGTTGGGTCCTATAACATCAAAGAACCCAAAATCTCAACATTTCACCCATGAAACTCGAAAATAAGGGCTGAAATTTTGAACAGCAACACGTGGCTTACCTCAAGATTGATTGTATGGGTTTTGTAGAGCTCTCCGCGGTGAACGCGTGGCCGCAAATGGAGCGACAATTGGAGCTCTAGATCAAAAGTTATGGTGGTTTGAAGATCAAGTGAAAGATAGAAGGTTGAGAGAGTGTTCTTCCCCCATTTCCTCTCTTTTTCAGCGTGTGTGTGTGGCTAATGAGGAGAGAGAGTGCTAAAAACTTGGGTTTTGGTTTAGTTATGTTGGGCCAAGGGCCCACTTTGGGTCCAATTGGCCCGGTTTGGCCCGTTCGGTCCAATCTTTGCCCGAATTCTATAAAATTGGTACCGAAATTCTTGTCTCAATCTCCTCTATCATATTTAGCCACAAAAATCACATTTTGGGCTTTCTAGAATAAATTCTCATTTATGGGTTAATTAGTCGTTAATTAACCGGGTTTTACAACCCTAATTCCTTAGACCTTTCTAGTCTCCTATAAAATTTATCAACCGCCAATTTCATGGTCAATTAATTCCAATTAGGGGGTGAACTTTAATTCTAGTTATTATGCCACAAAAATCCTAATTACCTAAATATAAGAGGATTATATGTCACGTATCCCGTTAAGTCCAGATAATTAGAATTTTGGAGAATATGTTTTCAAGCTGTTGTTCAAGTAAAGAGCTTTTCCAAGTTATACAAGAACTCAATTAGAAAGAGGGTCATACGTCCGTTCCACCCAAATTCATAAGATAAATAACGAAAATAATTCTTGAAATATAAATCACAACATGAATTAAAATAGAAAAATAATAGTATCAATCCATACAATAGACAGAGCTCTTGACCTTAACAGTAGAGGTTTAGTTGCTCATGGTTCAGAGAGAAAATAAGGATTCAGGTAAACTGTAAAAGTGTGGAATGTAAATTGGTATAGAATAATATTATCTTTTATATCTAATCCTAATTAATTTAAAAAATCTAATTTCTAAAATTAAAATAATATCTTTTCCTATTTTAAAATCAAATTTGAATTTAAATCAGAAATAATTATAGCAATCAGCAAGTCTTCAATTGATGGATGGAGACCACTTGCTTTACTGGATCCACACCTAACTTGGCAAAGAGTTGCGCCATACTTGAGTGCCAAAATGGGGCCCAGAAATCGCCCCAGCGGTTTCTGCATTTTCTGCACGTGGCGCATGTCACGCGTACACGTCAATCACGCGTACGCGTCGATGGTCTTCTTTGCGTGTCATGCGTACGCATCAGGTACGACCACGCGTCGCTGCACAAATCTCCAAATTATGCACACACATCAGGTACACGCACGCGCCGCTCCTCGCTGATCATCTCCTTTAATTCTTGTGCTCCTTCCATTTGTGCAAGCTTCCTCTCTATCAAATCTAGCCAAATGCTACCTAAAATAAACAGAATTGCACGAGACTCAAAGTAGCATCCATAGTGGCTAAAAGATAATTAATTCTTGATTAAACTCAACAATTTAAATACAAATTCACTAGAAAAAGATAAGAAAGATGTTCACGCATCACAACACCAAACTTGAATTGTTGCTTGTCCTCAAGCAACCAAAATAAGTGCAAGATTAAGATGTGAATTTGCATGAGAAGTGAGAGTTTAGTCATGCTCAAGTCTATTCTTAAAACGAGGTTTATTCATTGTGATTTTGAACAGTTTTAGCATCTCACTCTCCTTTGAATAAGAGGAACGTCAGTGTCATTCGGAATTAGAATCCAGATCATATTATGAATTCTCTGATCTTTATACTCCAGTTTAATCCTTGAACACAGCATAATTTTCTTTAATTTATTTTTTTAGAGCTTTGCACCTTGAGCCTAGCCGTGACTTTAAATGTTTTGTCTCAAGGGTTACTTGACACAGAAACACCACAAGCACTTAACTGGATGATTCTCTTTAAGTTCTGATTTTTCTTTCAGTTACTCCCAGACAGTGGTGCTCAAAGCCTTTGGCATACTCTATTAAACACACTTGGTCTCGACTCTAAGTGTTCTATCTCAAGGATTACTCGACACAATCACACCACAAGCATATGACTAGGAAAACAACTCTTTGAGCTTTTAATCATGTCTGACCTCCCTAGTCATTGATGCTCAGAGCCTTGGACCTTGTTTTTATAGTTTTTTTTCTTTTGCTATTTCTTTTGCTTCAAGGATTAAATTTTTGTTTATTTCAGAGAAGTCATAATAATTCTCTAAATTCTTGTTCTTTATACATCAACATCCTTTGATTCAAATTCAAATATGAACTATTCATGTCATGCATTCAAGATCACAAATAATACCACCACATTTAAGTAAATAAGACTACTCTTAAATATAAACTCAATTTCTCATGCAATATATCACTTCTTTTCTTTTCTTTTTAGATTCAAGTTCAGTGAGTAGTACATGAAAAAACTTTTCAGCATTAAAGCAATTAAATAAAAAAAACTAGTCCTCAACCACCTCAGTTATGCTGGTGGCCATCTCCTTCCTCCATGAAGAGCATTCATCTTCCTTTGGTGCTAAACAGAGAAGCCATAAGCGAAGGGTCAACACTAAACTTAAAGGTTTGCTTGTCCTCAAGCAAAGAAGAACTGAAAACAAAGAGGGACATAAAAACAATTAATATGATAAAAGAATGATAAAAGGGGAAAAGAACGAGAGAGAATTAGGATTTGGGAGGAGAGAGAATGAAAATAGGGCGGCGCGTTGGGTAAGTGATGCGGCGCGTTCGACGCGTACGTGTACAGCACATGTACGCGTGGGTCGCATGAAGCTCAAGTGACGCGTAAGCGTCTAGGACGCGTCCGCGTGCTCTCAGTTTATGCGAATTGCGCGAAGGCAGCCCGCGCACGCACAACTCTCAGGCTGATGCGCATGAGGGCTAGATAGATAGATGACACATGTGCGTCAGGTACGCGCACGCGTGGATGAGGACAAAATGAAAATGACGCGCATGCCTCAGGGACGCGTACGCATGATGAAGATTGTGCTTCTAGCACAATTCCAGCCCCAAGCCATCACAACCCGCGGGCCAAACATCTATTTACGCCGATTTCCAGGGTCACGCGTATGCGTCAGGGACGCTTACGCGTGGTCTGGCAAATGCGCAAGCGACGCGCACGCGTCATGGATGCGTACGTGTGGTCTTGCTTGTTGATAAGCGGATAATTTGTACGCTTTTTGGCATTGTTTTTAGTATGTTTTTAGTATGATCTAGTTAGTTTTTAGTATATTTTTATTAGTTTTTAGTTAAAATTCACTTTTCTAGACTTTACTATGAGTTTGTGTGTTTTTCTGTGATTTCAGGTATTTTCTGGTTGAAATTGAGGGTCCTGAGCAAAAATCTGATTCAGAGACCAAAAAGGACTGCAGATGCTATTGGATTCTGACCTCCCTGCACTCGAAGCGGATTTTCTGGAGCTACAGAAGCCCAATTGGCGCGCTCTTAACGGCGTTGGAAAGTAGACATCCTGGGCTTTCCAGAAATATATGATAGTCCATACTTTGCCCAAGATTTGATGGCCCAAA
>NC_029780.3:88945686-88947431 GCF_000817695.3 Arachis duranensis
GCCATGTCTAATTTCATTGGACCGAGGTTTCAACTTATCATCACAAGAGCTTGTTGATTTCTATCAATCTTGCTATTGGAGCAGTGATCTGCTAAGGCTTGGCTGGCCATTGGCCATGTCTAGTGTTTTGGACCGAAGCTTTCTTTGAAAGCTTGGCTGGCTGTGAAGCCATGTCTAATTCCTGGACCGGAGTCTTAGACTAAACATTGCATGATTCCTGGAATTCTCATTAAGAATTTTGATACCTTTATTTTCTTTTCCACTTAATTTTCGAAAAAAAACCAAAAAATTACAAAATCATAAAATCCAAAAATATTTCTTGTTTGAGTCTAATGTCTCATTTTAAGTTTGGTGTCAATTGCATGCATTCATTCATGTGTCTTAAGGATCTTCAAGTTGCTCTTGATGATTTTTTATTCTAATCTTTGAATTCTCTTGACTTGAGTGTTTATGTGTCTCATATGCATTCTCATTAGTGTTAGTAGTATACAAACTGCTAAGTTTGGTGTCCTGCATGCATTGTTATTTGATTTTAGTTGCATTTTGATTATTCCTCTTTATTAAAAAATCCAAAAATATTTTTAATTTGTATCTTTTCAAGTCAATAATACAGAGAATTGAAGATTCAGAACATACTGCAGAGGAATTATACAGAAAAAGCTGGGCGTTCAAAACGCCCAGTAAGGAAGATAGACTGGCGTTTAAACGCCAGCCAGGGTACCTGGTTGGGCGTTTAACGCCCAAAAAGGTAGTGTTTTGGGCGTTAAACGCCAGAATGTGCACCATTCTGGGCGTTTAACGCCAGGATGGCACAAGAGGGAAGATTTTGTTTTAATGCAATTTTTTTTTCAGGTTTTCAAAGTTTTTCAAAATCAAATCTTTTTCAAATCAAATCTTTTCAATCAAATCTTTTTTAAATTCAATTTCTTTCCATTTTCAAGGATACTTGCTATCAATTAATGATTTGATTCAACATTTCAAGTATGTTGCCTTTTCTGTTGAGAAAGGTTTAATGTTTGAATCATATCTTTTCTTGATAGCCAAGTCATTAATTTTTTTTATTTTTAAAATCAAATCTTTTTAAAATGTTTTTCAAATCATATCTTCTCAATCACATATGTTTTTCAAATCATATCCTCTCAATCACATCTTTTTAAAAATCAATCATATCTTCTTAACCACATCTTTTTCAGAATAATTTTCAATCATATCTTTTTAATTTCTAATTTCAAAATCTTTTTCAAAAATCACTTGATTTCTTTTCCACCCTTGATTTTCGAAAATCAATTAAGGTTTTTCAAAATGTTTTCAAAATCTTTTACTTAATTTTCGAAAATTTCTTCCCTTCTTCTCACATCCTTCTATTTATGAACTAACACTATTCCTTGATGCAAAATTCGAACTCCATCCTCTTTGATAAGTTCGAATTTTCTACTTCTGCCTTCCATTTTTCTTTTCCTCTGACACCTCAAGGAATCTCTATACTGTGACATAGAGGATTCCTCATTTTCTTTTTCTCTTCTCTTTCATATGAGCAGGAGCAAAGAAAAAAGCATTCTTGTTGAGGCTGATCCTGAACTTGAAAGGACCGTGAAGCGAAAGCTAAGAGAAGCTAAGGCACAACTCTCTGTAGAGGACCTAACCGAATTCTTCAAAGAAGAAGAACACATGGCAGCCGAAAACAACAACAATGCCAACAATGCAAGGAAGGTGCTGGGTGACTTTACTGCACCTACTCCCGACTT
>NC_029780.3:88947790-88948998 GCF_000817695.3 Arachis duranensis
TTGGGAAAGATACAAACAATTGATCAGAAAGTGTCCTTTTGACATGCTTTCTGAATGGAGCATTATAGGTATCTTCTATGATGGTCTGTCTGAACTGTCCAAGATGTCATTGGACAGCTCTGCTGGAGGATCTCTTCATCTGAAGAAGACACCTGCAGAAGCTCAAGAACTCATTGAAATGGTTAGAAATAACCAATTCATGTACACTTCTAAAAGAAATCCTGTGAACAATGGGATAACTCAGAAGAAAGGTGTTCTTGAGATTGATACTCTGAATGCCATATTGGCTCAGAATAAAATATTGACTCAGCAAGTCAATTTGATTTCTCAAAATCTGTCTGGGATGAAAAATGCACCAAGCAGTACTAAGGAAGCTTCATCTGAGGAAGAAGCTTATGATCCTGAGAACCCTTCAATGGAAGAGGTGAATTACATGGGAGAACCCTATGGAAACACCTATAATCCTTCATGGAGAAATCATCCAAATCTCTCATGGAAGGATCAACAGAGACCTCAACAAGGTTTCAACAACAATAATGGTGGAAGAAACAGGTTTAGCAATAGCAAGCCTTTTCCATCATCTTCTCAGCAACAGACAGAGAGTTCTAAGCAGAATAACTCTGACTTAGCAACCATGGTCTCTGATCTGATCAAAACCACTCAAAGTTTCATGACTGAAACTAGGTCCTCCATTAGAAATTTGGAGGCCCAAGTGGGTCAGCTGAGCAAGAAAATTACTGAACTCCCTCCTAGTACTCTCCCAAGCAATACAGAAGAAAATCCAAAAAGAGAGTGCAAAGCCATCAACATGGCCGAATTTTGGGAGGAAGAAGAGGCAGTGAACGCCACTGAGGAAGACCTCAATGGACATCCACTGGCCTCCAATGAGTTCCCCGAAGAGGAACCATGGGAATCTGAGGCTCAAAATGAGACCATAGAGATTCCATTGGACTTACTTCTGCCATTCATGAGCTCTGATGAGTACTCCTCCTCTGAAGAGGATGAGTATGTCACTGAAGAGCAAGTTGCTAAATACCTTGGAGCAATCATGAAGCTAAATGACAAGTTATTTGGATGACTTGTCTAGGCAGAAACTGCCTCAAAAGAGACAGGACCCTGGGAAGTTTTCAATACCTTGTACCATAGGCACCATGACCTTCAAGAAGGCCTTGTGTGACCTAGGGTCAAGTGTAAACCTCATGCCTCTC
>NC_029780.3:88953140-88960436 GCF_000817695.3 Arachis duranensis
GGTAGCCACTGACAATGGTGAAACCCTTGCATAAGCTTGCCATGGAAAGGAGTAAGAAGGATTGGATGAAGATAGTAGGAAAGCAGAGAGACGGAAGGGACAAGCATCTTCATACGCTTATATGAAATTCCCACCAATGAATTGCATAAGTATCTCTATCTTTATCTTTATGTTTTATTCGAATATCACCCATATCCATTTGAGTTTGCATGACTAAGATTTACAAGGTGACCATAGCTTGCTTCATACCAACAATCTCTGTGGGATCGACCCTTACTCGCGTAAGGTTTATTACTTGGACGACCCAGTACACTTGCTGGTTAGTTGTGCGAAGTTGTGATAAAGAAGTGAGATTGCAATTGTGCGTACCATGTTGATGGCGCCATTGATGATCACAATTTCGTGCACCACTTGTGCACAAGTGGTGTACAAAATTATGATCACACTTTTCACAACTCTGGTACAACTAACTAGCAAGTGTATTGGGTCGTCCAAGTAATAAAACCTTACGCAAGTAAGGGTCGATCCCACGGAGATTGCCGGCTTGAAGCAAGCTATGGTCATCCTGTAAATCTTAGTCAGGCGGATTCAGTTGGTTATGAGTTTTGATAATTGAAAGATAAATAAAACATAAATTAAAATAAAGATACTTATGTAATTCATAAGTGGAAATTTCAGATAAGCGTTTGGAGAAGCTTTGTTGCTTCTGAACCTCTGCTTTCCTAATGTCTTCATCCAATCATGCGTGCTCCCTTCCATGGCAAGCTGTATGATCCTCTCAGTGAAAATGGTCCAGGCTATGGTTTCTGTACGGCTAATCAACTGTCGAATTTCTCGTCTCGGATGAAAAATACCAAGCACAGCTACCGCACGGCTAATCATCTATCGGTTCTCACTTGTGTCGGAATAGGATCTCTCTATCTTTTTACACACTGTCACTGCGCCTAACATTCGTGAGTTTGAAACTCGTCTCAGTCATCCCTTCCCAGATCCTACTCAGAATACCACAGATAAGGTTTATACTTTCTGGATCTCAAGAATGCTGCCAATTGGTTCTAGCCTATACCACGAAGGTTCTAACCTCACGGACTCGGTCCGTGGATCAGAGACCCAAGAGACTATACTCTGGCTGCCATCCAACAACTATGTTGAACATCATGTAGACCGCTTGTGGTTGTCAGGCACGCGGATCTTGGCTAAGCGAGTAACGAAGATAGTGGGTGATTGTCTCGAATCACCCCTTTATTCTGACTTAACTGAATTAAGTACAAGAGTATATCTTGGAGAAGAAGTAGGTGTGAATTGAAAGAAAAACAATAGTACTTGCATTAATTCATGAAGAACAGCAGAGCTCCGCACCTTAATCTATTTGGTGTAGAAACTTCACCATTGGAAAATACATAAGAGAGAAGGTCTTGGCATGGCCGAATGGCCAGCCTCCCTCAAAGAGATCAAAAGAACAAAAGATGATCCAAAGATGAAAATACAATAGTAAAAATTGCTATTTATACTAAACTAGTTACTAGGGATTACATAAAATAAGTAACTAAGTGCAGATAGTGCAGAAATCCACTTCCGGGGCCCACTTAATATGTGCTTGGGCTGAGCATTGAGCTTTACACGTGCACAGTTTGGATGCCAGTTTGGGCGTTTAACTCTAGTTCTGGTGCTAGTTCCAGCGTTTTACGCGAGAAAAAGGTCTCTGGTGAGTGTTTGAACGCCAGTTTGGGCCATCAAATCTCGGGCAAGGTATGGACTATTATACATTTCTGGAAAGCCCAAGATGTCTAATTTTCAACGCAATTGAGAGCGCACCAATTGGGCTTTTGTAGCTCCAGAAAATCCACTTCGAGTGCAGGAGGGTCAGAATCCAACAGTATCTGCAGTCCTTTCTCAACCTCTGAATCAGACTTTTGATCAGGTCCCTCAATTTCAGTCAGAAAATACCTGAAATTACAGAAAAATACACAAACTCATAGTAAAACCCAGAAATGTGATTTTTTCATAAAAAGTAATAAAAATATAATAAAAAGTGACTAAAACATACTAAAAACTATATAAAAACAATGACAAAAAGCGTATAAATTATCCGCTCATCAGCAAGGCACGCTTCCAGCACCACTCCGGCCTATCTCTCTGGTAAATTTTCTTCTTCTTATGCTTTCTTCTCTTTTTTTTGAAGTGGTTGGTTTCTGTTCCAAAATAGCTGCATGATCAGAACACACGTAAAACGAAGGAAAAACAGTGAAGACTCAATAAAAATCAAATAAATAAGAAAGCTACTACTGTGAAAAATAACTAAGGATATGAAATTATCGGGTTGCCTCTTGACAAGCGCTTCTTTAACGTCACCAACTTGACGGTCAGTTCTGCTAATTTAGCAGATGAGCAGACCTCTGGCGATCGATCTCGCCTCCAAGATAGTGCTTCAACCTCTGGCCATTCACTGTAAATTTCCTGTCAGAATTCTCTTCCTGTATTTTACATGACCATATGGTGAAGCTCTAGTAACCACAAATGGTCCTAACCACCAGAATTTCAGCTTTTCGGGAAAGAATTTGAGCCTTGAATTATACAGAAGCACTCTCTGTCCTGGCTCAAAGACTCTAACGGCAATCTTCTTGTCATGCAATAACTTGGTTCTCTCCTTATAGAGCTTGGCATTCTCATAAGTTGAGTATCTGAATTCGTCAAGCTCATTCAACTGAAGCATTCGCTTAATTCCTGCCGCTTTTGAATGAAGATTTAGATACCTGATTGCCCAGTAAGCTTTATGCTCCAGCTCAACTGGCAAGTGACAGGCTTTGCCATAGACCAACTGGTAAGAGGACATACCAATGGGAGTCTTGTATGCTGTTCGAAATGCCCAGAGAGCATCATCAAACTTCCTAGACCAGTCCTTTCTTGAAACAGTGACGGTCTTCTCTAGAATCCTCTTGAGTTCTCTGTTGGAAACTTCAACTTGTCTGCTTGTCTGAGGGTGATAGAGGGTTGCCACTTTATGACGGACTCCATATCTCTGCAGAAGAGAGTCCAGCTGTCTGTTACAAAAGTGGCTTCCTCCATCACTAATGAGTGTCCTTGGGACACCAATCCAGCTAAAAGATATATCTCTGAAGAAAACTCATTACCACCTTGGCATCATTGGTGGGTAGAGCCACAGCTTCCACCCACTTGGACACATAGTCAACCACCACTAGAATATAGTTGTTTGAATGTGAGGGTGGGAAAGGTCCCATGAAATTAATACCCCACACATCAAACAACTCAACCTCGAGAATCCCCTGCTGTGGCATTTCCTAGTTGGCAGGAAGATTCGTGGCTTTTTCACATCTGTCACAGTGCTTCACAAATGCTCTTGCGTTCCTGAAGAGAGTCGGCCAGTAAAACCCACTCTGAAGGACTTTTGTAGCTGTCCTTTCACCACCAAAGTGGCCTCCATAATCAGAACCATGACAGTGCTAAAGAATCTGCTGTGTTTCTTCATCTGGGACACATCTCCGGATGATACCATCTGAACACCTGTTAAAAAGGTATGGTTCCTCCTAAATGTAGTACTTCGCATCAGTCAATAGCTTCTTTACTTGTTGCCTACTGTACTCTTTTGGGATAAAACTCATGGCCTTGTAATTTGTAATGTCTGCAAACCATAGAGCCTGTTGAATGAGGAACAATTGCTCATCCAAAAATGTCTCAATCATAGCTGTAGGTGGTTGTACTCCTATTTCAGGCTCAATTCTGGAGAGATAGTCAGGTACTTAATTTTCTGACCTTTTCCTGTCTTTTATCTCAATATCAAACTCCTGAATGAGTAATACTCATCTGATCAATCTTGGTTTAGAATCCTGTTTGGTTAGAAGGTACTTCAAAGCAGCATGATCAGTATAAATAATAACCTTAGAACCAATTAAATAGGACCTAAACTTATCAACAGCATACACAATAGCTAATAATTCTTTTTCTGTAGTTGTGTAATTCTTTTGGGCATCATTTAACACACGGCTAGCATAGTAAATGACATGTATAAGCTTACCATGTCTCTGTCCTGAAACAGCTCCTATAGCAAAGTCACTAGCATCACACATCAACTCAAATGGTAAATCCCAGTCAGAAGGAGCTATAATGGGAGCAGAGGTAAGGTTTGCTTTCAGAGTTTCAAAAGCATGCAGGCAATCAGAATTAAAGACAAAAGGAACATCAACAACCAACAGGTTGCTTAATGGTTTAGCAATTTTAGAAAAGTCCTTTATAAATCTCCTATAAAATCCTGCATGACCCAAAAAACTCCTGACTGCCTTAACATTAGCTGGTGGTGGTAATTTTTCAATTACCTCCACCTTTGCTCTGTTAACCTCAATCCCCTTACTTGAAATCCAGTGTCCAAGAACAATACCTTCGTAACCATAAAATGATATTTTTCCCAATTTAAAACAAGGTTTGATTCTTGACACCGTTTCAAAACAAGAGATAAATGCTTAAGGCAGGATTCAAAAGAATTATCAAAAATAGAAAAATCATCCATAAATACCTCAATGAATTTTTCAACCATATCAAAAAAAATTGAAAGCATACACCTCTGAAAAGTTGTTGGAGCATTACAGAGTCCAAATGGCATTCGCCTGTAGGCAAGCACTCCAAAGGGGCATGTGAATGTTGTCTTCTCTTGATCTTGAGGGTCCACTACAATTTGATTATATCCAAAATATCCATCCAGAAAACAATAAAAGCATGAGCAGCTAACCTCTCAAGCATCTGATCAATGAAAGGCAGGGGAAAGTGATCATTCCTTGTAGCAGTGTTGAGCCTCCTGTAGTCTATACACATTCTTTATCATGTGACTGTCCTTGTAGGAATAAGCTCATTCTTTTCATTCTTGATTACTGTCATCCCTCCTTTCTTGGGAACTACCTGCATAGGACTTACCCAAAGACTGTCACAAATAAGGTAAATAATACCTGCTTCTCATAATACCTTGTAGGTTTGGACCACCTCTTTCATGGTTGGATTGAGTCTCCTTTGTGGTTGCACAACTGGTTTAGCATCATCTTCAAAAAGGATCTTGTGCATACACTTGGTTGGACTAATCCCTTTCAAATCACCAATGGTCCACCCAAGAGCTGTTTTATGGCTCCTGAACACTGAAATAAGTGCCTCTTCCTCTTTAGGCTTCAGGGAAGAGCTAATAATCACTGGATATGAATCATTTTCACGCAATAATACATATTTTAGAAAAGGAGGTAAATGTTTGAGCTCAAGCTTGGGAGCTTTCTCCTCTGCTTTGGGCATGTGAACCATAGCCTTCTGGGTGGTGAATCATCAACTTCCACTAATTCATACTCAGAAATAGGATCCAGAATGTCATCAAGTACCTCAACTTTCAGTAGCTCTTGAACAAGTTGTTCAATAACATCTATTTTTATACACCCTTCAGAATCATTAGGGTGTTTGAGAGCTTCAAAAATATTGAGGACCACCTGTTCTTTATTGACCCTCACGGTTAATTCACCCTTTTGCACATCAATTAGAGCTCTACCTGTAGCTAAAAAGGGTCTACCAAGTATAATAGAGGATTTTACCTCCTCTTCCATGTCTAATATAACAAAATCAACAGAAGGTCCTACTTTAACAAGTAAATCCTCAACAACACCCACAGGTAATTTAATAGAAAGATCAGCAAGTTAAAGAGAATACGAGTGGGTTTTACCTCCTCAATTTGAAGCTTTTTCATCACTGAAAGTGGCATTAGATTGATGCTAGCTCCAAGATCACATAAAGCTCTCTGAATGGTGACATCTCCAATGGTGCAAGGAATGACAAAGCTCCCTGGGTCTGGCATCTTCTCAGGAAGGTTGTATTGAATAATTGCACTACATTCCTTGGTTAACACCACTGTTTCTTGTTCCTTCCAGTTCCTCTTATGGGTCAACAACTCTTTCATAAATTTAGCATAAAGAGGCATTTGCTCAAGAGCCTCTGTAAAAGGAATGTTGATATGTAACTTCTTGAAGACATCTAAAAATTTAGAAAATTGCTTTTCTTTGGAAGCCTTCTAAAGCCTCTGAGAATATGGCATTTTTTGCTTGTATTCAGGAGCCTTTGGCAAGGTAGGATAAGTGTCAAGAGAATCAGGGAATCGGTTGTCTGCACACTTAGGAGGGGCGCGCTCTACTTCTTCCTTCTTCTCCTCTGGAGCTTCCTTTTCAGCTAATTCTTCATTGGCCTTGGTCTCAGAGTCGGCTACTTTACCACTTCTCAACTGAATAACCTTGCAGTCTTCTCTTGGGTTCACCACTGTATCACCTGAAAATGTACTTGCAGACCTCTCAGACAATTGCTTGCTCATTTGCCTATTTGTACTTCCAAGTTTCTAATAGAGGCTCTGGTTTCCTGCATAAAACTCTTCATCATCTCCTAATTACAATCTTCTTGGGATTTAGAGTTTGCCTGCTGAGGTAATTGTTGCTGTTGAGACTAAAATTGGCAGTTATTGTAATTGTTCTATTGAAAACTGTCCTGAGAATTATTGTTGAAATTCTGAGGTCTCTGAGGTTGGTCTCTCCACCCAAAATTTGGGTGATTTCTCCACCCCTGATTGTATGTCTTAGAATATGGATCATTATTGGAATTTCTAGGATCACTCCCCATGTAATTGACCTGTTCAAAAGAGAATTGAGCATAATCATAATTATCATTTTGCATAAAATTACCTGTCATGTCATAAGAGACCTCTTGAAGTGGATTTTGGGTGTTGATAGCTGAGACTTGCATGCCACCCATATGTTGAGTAAGTAACTTATTTGCTGAGACATAAGATTGTTCTAAGCAAGAATAGCATTAAGAGTTTCTACTTCCATAACACCCTTCTTCTGAGGAGTCTCAGAGTTCACAGGATTCCTATTAGATGAGTATAAATATTGGTTGCTAGCAACCAATTCAATAAGCTCAATAGTCTCCTCCGGTCTCTTCTTCTTGTGCAATGAACCTCCTGCAGAATTATTTAAGCACATCTTGGACATTTTACCCAAACCTTCATAAAAGATATCTAGTTGGGTCCATTTGGAGAACATGTCCGGAGGGCATCGCCTAGTAAGTAGCTTGTATCTCTCCTAATCTTCATAAAGAGTTTCACCATCCATCTACCTGAAGGTCTGAACCTCCATCCTAAGCTTAGTCAGCTTTTTTTGGTGGAAAAATTTAGTAAGAAACTTGGTGCATGAATTTGTGATTCGCACAACTAACCAGCAAGTGCACTGGGTCATCCAAGTAATACCTTACGTGAGTAAGGGTCGATCCCAC
>NC_029780.3:88964351-88965236 GCF_000817695.3 Arachis duranensis
TGTTTGAGTATGATGGTGGGAAAGGTCCCATGAAGTCAATACCCCATACATCAAACAGCTCAATCTCCAAGATTCCTTGTTGAGGCATGGCATAACTGTGAGGCAGATTGCCAGATCTTTGGCAACTGTCACAATTAAGTACAAATGCTCGGGAATCTTTATAGAGAGTGGGCCAGTAGAAGCCACTTTGGAGGACTCTTGTGGCTGTTCGTTCACTTCCAAAGTGTCCTCCATACTGTGATCCATGGCAATGCCAAAGGATCTTCTGTGCTTCTTCTTTAGGCACACATCTACGGATTACTTCGTCTGCACATCTCTTGAAGAGATATGGTTCATCCCAAAGATAGTACTTTGCATCTGTGCTCAATTTCTTTGATTGCAGCCTACTGTACTCTTTGGGTATGAATCTTACTGCCCTGTAGTTTGCAATGTCTGCAAACCATGGCACTTCCTGGATGGCAAAGAGTTGCTCATCCAGAAAAGTTTCAGAGATCTCAGTGAGAGGGAGGGACGCCCCTTCTACTAGTTCTATTCGGGACAGGTGATCTGCTACTTGATTCTCTGTCCCTTTTCTGTCTCTTATTTCTATATCAAACTCTTGCAGAAGCAGCACCCATCTGATGAGTTTGGGTTTTGAATCCTGCTTTGTGAGTAGATATTTAAGAGCAGCATGATCAGTGTACACAATCACTTTTGATCCTACCAAATAGGATCTGAACTTGTCAATGGCATAAACCACTGCAAGCAGCTCTTTTTCTGTGGTTGTGTAATTCTTCTGTGCGTCATTTAAAACATGACTGGCATAGTAAATGACGTGTAGAAGCTTGTCATGCCTCTGTCCCAACACTGCACCAATCGCATGGTCACTGGCATCACACATCAATT
>NC_029780.3:88966985-88967996 GCF_000817695.3 Arachis duranensis
AGGATCTTTAAGCTTCTCAGGTAAGCTTTTCAGAATGACTGCACTGCATTCTTTAGTGAGGTAAACTTTTTCAGTTTCCCTCCAATCCTTCTTATGACTTAAGATCTCTTTCATGAACTTAGCATAAGAGGGTATTTGCTCAAGTGCTTCTGCAAACGGAATCTTTATTTCAAGAGTCCTGAGATAGTCTGCAAAGCGGGCAAATTGCTTATCCTGTTCCGCTTGGCGGAGTTTTTGAGGATATAGCATTTTAGCTTTGTATTCGTCAACCTTAGTTGCTGCAGGTTTATTACCTACAGAAGTGGGTTGGGAAGCCTTTTTAGAAGGGTTGTCATCAGCACTTGTATGTGACTGATCCCCCACTGGCATTTGAATGCCAGGGGTGGAAGCTGGAGTGGCGTTAGACGCCACCTCCTTGTTTGCTACTGGCGTTTGAACGCCAGAACCATGTTCCCCTTGGGCGTTCAACGCCAGATTCATGCTTGTGTCTGGCGTTGAACGCCAGAAATGAGCATGGTCTGGGCGTTCAGCGCCAGCTTTATTCTTCTCTGGGCTCTGACTGTCCTCAGAGGGATTTTGAGTAACCAATTGTTCATTTCTTGGTTTCCTGCTGCTTTGAAGTGAGGTATTTAATGTTTTCCCACTTCTTAACTGAACTGCTTGACATTCTTCTGCTATTTGTTTTGACAGTTGCTTTTCTGTCTGCTTTAATTGCACTTCCATATTCCTGTTAGCCATTCTTGTTTCCTGTAATATTTCCTTGAATTCGGCTAGCTGCTGAGTTAGAAAGTCTAATTGCTGATTAAATTCATTAGCCTGATCCACCGGACTGAGTTCAGCAGTTACTGTTTTAGCTTCTTCTTTCATGGAAGATTCACTGCTTAGATACAGATGCTGATTTCTAGCAACTGTATCAATAAGCTCTTGAGCTTCTTCAATTGTTTTTCTCATATGTATAGATCCACCAGCTGAGTGGTCTAGAAAAATCTGAGCTTTTTCTGTAAGCCCATA
>NC_029780.3:88969693-88982568 GCF_000817695.3 Arachis duranensis
AGGTTTAGACTTTCCGGATTCTCATGAGTGCCGCCATCAATCCGGCTTATACCGCGAAGATTCTGTTGGGGAATCTAAGAGAAGTTCATTCAGTCTGATGTGGAATGGAGGTGTTTGTCAGACACATGTTCATAGATTGAGGGAGGTGATGAGTGTCACGGATCATCACCTCCTTCATAATTAAGCGCGAATAAACATCTTTGATCGGACCATACACACGTTTGAGTGAAATAGAAACAATTGTATTAATTCATCGAGACGCTGCAGAGCTCCTCACCCCCAACAATGGAGTTTAGAGACTCATGCCGTCACAAAGTATGTAATTCAGATCTGAAAATGTCATGAGGTACAAGATAAGTCTCTAAAAGTTGTTTAAATAGTAAACTAGTAACCTAGGTTTACAGAAAATGAGTAAACTAAGATAATTGGTGCAGAAATCCACTTCTGGGGCCCACTTGGTGTGTGCTGGGGCTGAGACTAAAGCTATCCACGAGTAGAGGCCTTTCTTAGAGTTAAACTCCAAGTTATGACGTGTTTTGGGCGTTCAACTCCGGATCATGACGTTTTTCTGGCGTTTAACTCCAGACAGCAGCATGAACTTGGCGTTCAACGCCAAGTTACGTCGTCTATCTTCACGAAAAGTATGGACTATTATATATTGCTGGAAAGCCCTGGATGTCTACTTTCCAACGCCGTTGAGAGCGCGCCAATTGGACTCCTGTAGCTCCAAAAAATCCATTCCGAGTGCAGGGAGGTCAGGATCCAACAGCATCAGCAGTCCTTTTTCAGCCTAAGTCAGATTTTTGCTCAGCTCCCTCAATTTCAGCCAGAAAATACCTAAAATCACAGAAAAATACACACACTCATAGTAAAGTCCAGAAATATGATTTTTGCCTAAAAACTAATAATATTCTACTAAAAACTAATTAAAACATACTAAAATCTACATGAATTTACCCCCAAAAAGCGTATAAAATATCCGCTCATCAAAACTCAGTAACAACCTTATTCCAAGTATCTAAACTCTCCTTGGTTTGGGAATCTAGCCATAGCTTTGCTCTATCCCTCAGAGTAAACGGAAAGAGCATGAGTTTGTACACCTCTGGGTTCACTCCATTTGTCTTCACAGTATCACAAATCTACAGAAAATTAGAAATAAATTAATTTGGGTCTTCGTGGGGAAGACCATGATACTGGCAGTTTTGTTGCACCAGGGTGACCAATTGTGGCTTTAACTCAAAGTTGTTCGCAGCTATAGGAGGTACCACAATGCTTTTCCCATAAAGATCTGTAGTAGGAGCAGAGTAAGAGCCAAGTATTCTCCTTTGTTGCTCACTCCCATTTGGATTTGTCACATTGGCATTAGCAACATTGTTAGGATCCATAGTGGATTCTGTAGCCTTGTAAAGTTTTGCTTGTTGCAGACGCCGCCTGAAAGTCCTTTCAGGTTCAGGATCAAAGTCTAAGAGATGTTCTTTGTCTCTGTTCCTGCGTATAAACAAACAGAAGACAAGAAAAGATGAAACTCTCTACGTCAGAGTGCAGAAAATTTCCAGTGAGGTAACCTGTGTAAAGAGATAAAAGTACTAAATAAAATAAACACTAAAATTCGAAAATTACAATTAAAATTAAAATTAAAAATTTTGAAATTATTAGGCAAATTAAATAAGAACAATTAAAATTAAACTAATTAGGAAACACTAAACTTAATTTCAGAAATTAAGAAAAATATTAGTACTATTTATTTATTTATTTATTTATTTATTTATTATTTTTTTTGAAATTAAAGTCAAAATTAAAATAAAACTAATAAAATATAAAAAGATAAAAATTAATAGGAAGAAATGATGCACGAAAAGTTGTCTCTCAACAAATTTTTCTTCGGCAAGTATACCGAATTGTCGTCAAGTAAAAACTCACAATAGAGTGAGGTCAAATCCCACAGGGATTGATTGGTCAAGCAACTTTAGTTGGAAGAGTGTGCTAGTTGAGCTAAACAGAAATTTAGTTAAGATTTGCAGAAAATTAAATGGCGAGAAAGTAAATTACAGAAAATAAATTGTAGAATCTTAAATGGGGGTTTGGGGAGATGAGCATAAATATAAATGGCAAAAAAATAAAGAGAATGGGTAAGATCAGAAATGGGGGATTCATTGGGCTTAGGAGATGTTGCATTCTCCGGATCAAGTTCATTCTCATCTCTTCCTCAACCAATGCATTCATTGATCTCCTTGGCAATCTTAGATGATTGGATCCCTATTCCTTGGTAACCCAATCTCTCTAAGCTTGAACAATTGCCCAATTCCTTGATTTAATTGCTCATGGAAAGAGACAAAGTATGGTCACTGATTATACCATATGTATTTCCAAATCAAAGTGTTGGGAGGATTACATGTCACTATATCCGCCCAAACCCCAATTTGGTCCAACATGAGAAAGCATTTCTAGCATGATCTCCTCATCCCTTTTTCAAGGCTCAGAGGAGATCCAATTATGGAGAGTTTTTTTTCCAAGACAACTAACCAATTGAATTAAGATCGAAAGCTTTCTAGTAAATCAAGAGAAAAGAAAGAGGAAGAAGAATGCAAACTATAATTGATCCATCAAATTACAACAGAGCTCCCTAACCCAATAAAAGGGAGTTTAGTTGTTCATAGCTCTAGAAAGGGAAAATGATGAAGAAGAATACATTCTAGAGTGACTAAAAGTGCAGAAAAGTAAATATACAAGGTGTAGTTCTCCAAAAATGCCAATCCCTTCTCTAGTTCAAAACTACTCCTATATATACTACTTTTCTTGATCTTTTAGTTAGTTCTTCAAGTGTTGGATATGGGCCTTTGATCTTGTGTTGAAGCAGTTACATTTTTCAGTGGGCTCAGCTTTGTTTGCAAAAAAGTGTGAGTTAGGCATGGACGTTAGTTAGGACGTTAGTGGTGTTAACGTTAAGTGAAAATGTGGGTTCGAGAATGTTAGTGACGATCACCTTTTTCATTAACGTTCCAACCCAAAATGATCCACATTAACTTCAACGTTAGTGGCACTAACGTGACCACTAACGTTGCCTCTTGGTCCTTCGCAAACGTTATTGAAACTCACCTTTTCCAATAACGTTGCCTTTTGCCCCATTTCCCTACGTTAGAGTTCACGTTAGTATAACTAACGTGACTCTTAACGTGGGCATGCCTAAGCTTCGAGAGCGTTAGTGACACTTACCTTTTTCACTAACGCTCCAAACGCCCTCCTTCCCACGTTAGAGTTCACGTTAATTGGATTAATGTGGCCACTAACGTGGTAGTAATTGCCATCTCCAACGTTAGTGACAAAGGTGAGTGTCACTAACGTTGGCTTATCATGCTTAGCTCCACGTTACTTCTCACGTTAGTGGTCTTAATGTGACCACTAACGTGGGCACTCTTGTGTTGGTCCAACGTTAGTAACAAAGGTGAGTGTCACTAACGTTGGTAATTGATTCCTCATCCCACGTTAGAGTTTACGTTAATTAGATTAACGTGACTCTTAACGTGGCTTAATTTGTGCCTTTGTGGAACATTAGTGGCATTCACTTTTACCACTAACGTTAGAGCTCCTCTTTTCCTCCACGTTAGCTACCACGTTAATGTAGTTAACGTGGCAACTAACGTGGGCTATGATGGCTTCGAAGGCATTATTGGTGATCACATTTTCCATTAACGCTACAAGCTTGTCCCCATTCCACGTTAGTGGTCACGTTAAATAGATTAACGTAGCTGCTAACGTGGCTCCTTCTAGCTTCCATTGTCCTGAAATCAAGCAATTAAAGTGCATACAAAGCTTTGTTCCAAGTCATGAGACTATGCATCATCAATTATATCATTCAATTCCTGCCTAATCCTCATGAAATCATGTAAAGTTCACAATAATTGCTTGAATCAAGGTGTAAGTGTATTTTCATCCAAAACTTGCTTATTTCCTAAGAAAATGCTTGAAACTACCCTAAAACAGTAAAGAAAAGGTCAGTGAAATTGGCCTAGATGCCCTGGCATCACAACACCAAACTTAAAGCTTGTTTGTCCCTAAGCAAGTACTGAAACATAGGAAAAATGAATGAAAAAACAAGATAAACAAATAATTATTATAGAAGTTTAAATCCCTGGTTTATGGGGTTTCATGCATAGCAACTTAGGTTCATTCCTTCACTGGTTTTCAGGCCTTTATCATGCCCTTGAACACTCACTTGATTGCATCCTTTGATACTTCCTATTTATTGATCCTCCCTTCTTTTCCAGGTTTTATTGCATTTTTTTTAGGCTAAGTGCTTTGTGAGAGGGCCACTCTTTATGATAAGCTTTCAGCCAACACTCCCGAACTAGTTGGTTCAAGGTGCTAGGTGTTAAGACACCTCTAAGGACTTACTCCCTCAAGTCTCTTTCCCCCATACATACACACCACAGGCACATGGTTTGTTATTATTTTTTTTCTTGAGACCTTGGTGTCCAGCACCTCTTTGGGTTACTAGGTGCTCTGTAGCAAAGGCTACTCTTGATAGTGGACTTTCAGCTGATAATCCCGGATTAGTTAACCCAAGTTACCAGGTGATAAGGCACCCCTAAGAACTTATTCATCCAAGCATATCCCTTGCACAGGAACACCACAGACACATGCCTCAATATTCAAACCCTTGGTGCCTAACCTTATTTCTTATTATTTTTCTTTCCTTTTCAAACTCTTATTGTTCTTTCTCTTCTCTTATTAGGATCATGTTATTTGGTTAGTCTCAAAAGGATGTATTCCAAGCATGTGATTTAGAACATATAATTGCCTAATGACCTTGTTGGTGAACCAACTTAGCTAATCAATGACCCTACCACAAACTTAAGAATTCACTTCACAAGATAACTCCACTCTTGTTTTTCATGACATTTTCTTTTTAATTGACTTAAAAGGACAAGCATGCATGTAAGCATGATGAAAATGAGAGACAGGGACCTAGACCAGCACACTTATATGTGTCTAGGGAGAGAACAAGCAGAATATGGATATCCCTGAGAACAATATTCAATCAGACTTTCAATTAAAGCACTATAACTCAGAGATAGTTCAATACAACCTCCTGATGTCTTCCTTAGATGATGATGTATGGTTCCTTCCTGAGATTGATTGACTTCTTGTAAAACTATTGGAAGTTGCTTGTTCCTCCAAGCACTTAGAAAGTAAGTAGCATGCACGTATGCCTGTAAATTTCTGAACTTAATTTGTTGTGTGAACACCAAACTTAGTTCTTTGCCTAATGCAACAAATTGAATACATGCAGAAATCTCATGTGCTTTTATTCAAAAACAATTATGAATTAGAAAAGCAATTTATGCATTAGAGATTAAACATTCATCAAGTAGTTTCTCTGTTTGTTAAAGCAGATGCTTTGTCAATGAAGGGTTGAAATGCACTCTTCAGGGTGAGTCTTTTGGTGGAACACCAAACTTAGAGTTTCACATTCACCCTTGGGAGGTTTTAGTGTGTAACACCAAACTTAGCTCCTCACAATACGGAGAATTCTACTTGAGTCCTTTATTGAGACAATAATGGAAAGAGATTACCTCAGGTTGGGTTGCCTCCCAACAAAGTGTTTTTTTAGCGTCGCTAGCTCGACGGTGGCTTCTCTAGTTGAGATTATACTTCTGTTTGGGGTCTTCCCCCATGCTACCCAAGTAGTGCTTGAGTCTTTATCCATTCACAGTGAATGTCCTCCTTGAGCTTTCTTCCATGATTTCTATGTGTCTATAAGGTGAACTTTTGTGACTAGAAAGGGTCCGGACCACCTTGATTTGAGTTTCCCAGGGAAGAGTCTCAGTTTGGAGTTGTAGAGAAGCACATGTTGTCCTTCTTCGAAACTTCTTGGTGCCAGGTTGAGATCATATCTCCTTTTTGCTTTTTCCTTATAGATCTTGGTGTTTTCATAGGCTTGAGACCTACACTCTTCCAGTTCTTGTAGCTGCAAGACCCTCTTTTCACCAGCAGCAATGCTATCAAGGTTTAGTATCTTGAGAGCCCAAAAGGCTTTGTGCTCCAGCTCTAATGGTAAGTGACAGGCCTTTCTGTACACCAGTTGATATGGGGACATCCCAATTGGTGTTTTGAAGGCTGTCCTGTATGTCCAAAGAGCATCATCTAGTTTTTTTTGCCTAGTCCTTTCTTGATGCCTCCACAGTCTTTTCCAATATCCTTTTTAACTCCCTGTTAGATATCTCGGTTTGCTCACTTGTTTAGGGATGATAAAGTGTGGCAACCTTATGCTTCACCCCATACCTTAGGAGTAGGGTCTTCAATGGTCTATTGCAAAAATGACTCCCTCCATCACTGATGAGGGCTCGTGGGACTCCAAATCTGGTGAAGATATTCTTTCAAAGAAAGTTTATGACCACCTTGTTGTCATTTTTTGGGGTTGCCACGGCCTCCACCCACTTAGATACATAGTCCACTGCCACCAAGATATACTTGTTTGAATATGAGGTTGGGAATGGTCCCATGAAGTCGATCCCCCATACATCGAACAGTTCAAGTTCTAAAATATATTGCTGTGGCATCTCATTTCTCTTGGGCAGATTTCCAGCCCTTTAACACTCATTGCAGCTCCTCACCAGTTCCTTGGCATCCTTGAAGATAGTGGGCCAGAATAACCCACAGTGCAGTACCTTTACTGCAGTTCTTTCTCCTCCAAAATGACCTCCATAACTAGAACTATGGCAACTCCATAGGACCTCTCGTCCCTCTTCTTCTGAAATGCACCTTCTGAGGATCCATCTAAGCACTTCTTGAAGAGATATGGCTCATCCCAACTGAAATATTTAGCATCATTCATAAGTTTTCTTCTTTGATGTTTGTTGATTCCAGGAGGCAAGTCACCAGCTGCCTTAAAATTAGCAATATCTGCAAACCAGGGTGCCTTGTGAACCAACATTAACTGCTCATCTGGGAAGAACTCATTTATACTTGTATCATGTGTAGCACCTTTCTCACAAGGGATCCTGGATAGATGATCTGCTACCTTGTTCTCCACACCCTTTTTGTCTCTAATCTCAATGTTGAATTCCTGCAACAATAATATCCATCTAATTAGTCTTGGTTTTGACTCTTGTTTGGCAAATAGATATTTAAGTGTTGTGTGATCATTGAAAACAATAACTTTAGAGCCAATGAGGTAGGATCTAAATTTGTCAAATGCAAAAACTATTGCTAGCAACTCCTTTTCGGTAGTGGTATAATTTCGTTGAGTGTCATTGAGGACCTTGTTGGCATAGTATATGACATGCACCAAATTTTCTTTTCTCTATCCTAACACTGCCCCAACTGCAAAATTATATGCATCACACATCAGTTCAAATGGTAAATTACAATCAGGTGGGGTGATGATAGGAGCTGAGGATAGCTTCTTTTTCAAGTTTTCAAATGCGAACATGCACTTCTCATTAAAGATGAATGGTGTATCAGACATAAGGAGATTGCTTAAGGGCTTGGCTATCTTTGAAAAATCTTTAATAAACCTTCTGTAGAAGCCAGCATGCCACCAAAAAGCTCTTAATTGCCTTGACATCACTCGGTGGAGGTAATTTTTCAATTAGCTCCATCTTAGCTCTGTCTACCTCAATACCTTGGTTAGAAACTTTATGGCCAAGGACTATTCCATCTGTTACAATAAAGTGACATTTTTTCCAATTCAAGACCAAATTGGTCTCTTGACATCTTTTTAATACCAAGGCAAGATGATTTAGACAATTAGGAAAGGAATCTCCAAATACTGAAAAGTCATCCATGAAAACTTCAATGAACTTCTCTATCATATCCGAGAAGATGGAAAGCATGCAGTGTTGAAAAGTTGCTAGCACATTACATAGCGCAAATGGCATGCGCCTATAGGCAAACACTCCATATGGGCAAGTAAATGATATTTTCTCCTGGTCTCTTGGATCAACCACTATTTGGTTATATCCTGAATAACCATCTAGAAAATAATAGTATGCGTGTCCTGCAAGTCTTTCTAGCATGATCTCCTCATCCCTTTTCCAAGGCTCAGAGGAGATCCAATTATGGAGAGTTTCTTTTCCAAGACAACTAACCAATTGAATTAAGATCGAAAGCTTTCTAGTAAATCAAGAGAAAAGAAAGCGGAAGAAGAATGCAAACTATAATTGATCCATCAAATTACAACAGAGCTCCCTAACCCAATGAAAGGGGGTTTAGTTGTTCATAGCTCTAGAAAGGGAAAATGATAAAGAAGAATACATTCTAGAGTGACTAAAAGTGCAGAAAAGTAAATATACAACGTGTAGTTCTCCAAAAATGCCAATCCCTTCTCTAGTTCAAAACTACTCCTATATATACTACTCTTCTTGATCTTCTAGTTAGTTCTTCAAGTGTTGGATATGGGCCTTTGATCTTGTGTTGAAGCAGTTACAATCTTCAGTGGGCTCAGCTTTGTTTGCAGAAAAGTGTGAGTTAGGCATGGACGTTAGTTAGGACATTAGTGGTGTTAACGTTAAGTGAAAATGTGAGTTCGAGAACGTTAGTGACGATCACCTTTTTCATTAACGTTACAACCCAAAATAATCCACGTTAACTTCAACGTTAGTGGCACTAACGTTACCACTAACGTTGCCTCTTGGTCCTTCGCAAACGTTATTGGAACTCACCTTTTCCAATAACGTTGCCTTTTGCCCCCTTTCCCTACCAAACGCCCCTCCTTCCCACATTAGAGTTCAGGTTAATTGGATTAACGTGGCCACTAACGTGGTAGTGATTGCCATCTCCAACGTTAGTGACAAAGGTGAGTGCCACTAAGGTTGGCTTATCATGCTTAGCTCCACGTTACTTCTCACGTTAATGGCCTTAACGTGATCACTAACGTGGGCACTCTTGGGTTGGTCCAACGTTAGTGACAAAGGTGAATGTCACTAACGTTAGTAATTGATTCCTCATCCCACGTTAGAGTTCAAGTTAAATAGATTAACGTGACTCTTAACGTGGCTTAATTTGTGCCTTTGTGGAACGTTAGTGGCATTCACTTTTGCCACTAATGTTGGAGCTCCTCTTTTCCTCCACGTTAGCTACCACGTTAATGTAGTTAACGTGGCAACTAACGTAGGCTATGATGGCTTCGAAGGCGTTATTAGTGATTACCTTTTCCATTAACACTACAAGCTTGTCCCCATTCCACATTAGTGGTCACATTAATTAGATTAACGTGGCTGTTAACGTGGCTCCTTCTAGCTTCCTTTGACCTGAAATCAAGCAATTAAAGTGCATCAAAGCTTTGTTCCAAGTCATGAGATTATGCATCATCAATTATATCATTCAATTCCTGCCTAATCCTCATGAAATCATGTAAAGTTCACAATAATTGTTTGAATCAAGGTGTAAGTGTATTTTCATCCAAAACTTGCTTATTTCCTAAGAAAATGCATGAAACTACCCTAAAACAATAAAGAAAAGGTCAGTGAAACTGGCCTAGATGCCCTGGTATCAAGAAACAAAACGAAATAAAAGAAAATAAAAACAAAAATAAAAATAAAGGGACAATAAATCACGAAGGAACAAAAGTTTTGAAAAAAATAAAAAAAAATAAAAAGAAGTAAAAGGGGTGCACGGGACGCGGGAATGGAAAACGAAAAAAAAAGAAAAAATAAAGGAAAAGAAAAACTTGGAAAAAAATTAATAATACTAAAATAAAACTAATTAAAAGAAAAATTATCTAATCTAAGCAATCAAACAAGTAGTTGTTAATCACAATCAATCCCCGGCAACGGTACCAAAAATTTGGTGCAAAATTTATAACCACAAATTAACCGACAAGTGCACTAGGTCGTACCAAGTAATACCTCAGGTGAGTGAGGGTCGATCCCACGAGGATTGATGGACCAAACAACAATGGTTGATTAATTCACTTAGTTAGACAAGTAGAAAATGATGTTTTGAGTGTTCAAAAGCATTAAACAGTAAATTCAAAATATTAGAAAGACAGGCAAGTAATTAAGTTGGGAGAAATAATATGAAGAAGGCACTTAAGGTTTCAGAGTTATCTATTTTTCAGATTGACTTTTCTTACTAACTATTTTAATTATGCAAGATTTAATTCATGGAAAACTATGTGACTAGACCCTAATTCCTTAAACCTTTCTAGTCTCCTCTAAAATTCATCAACCGCCAATTCTTGGGTCAATTAATTCCAATTAGGGAGTGAAGTTTAATTCTAGTTATTATGCCACAAAAATCCTAATTACCCAAATATAAGAGGATTATATGTCATGTATCCCGTTAAGTCCAGATAACTGGAATTTAGGAGAATATGTTTTCAAGTTATTGTTCAAGTAAAGAGTTTTTCCAAGTTATACAAGAACTCAATTAGAAAGAGGGTCATACGTCCGTTCCACCCAAATTCATAAGATAAAGAACAAAAATAATTCTTGAAATATAAATCAAAACATGAATTAAAATAGAAAAATAATAGTATCAATCCATACAATAGACAGAGCTCCTAACCTTAACAATGGAGGTTTAGTTGCTCATGGTTCAGAGAGAAAATAAGGATTCAGGTAAACTGTAAAAGTGTGGAATGTAAATTGGTATAGAATATTATATTATCTTTTATATCTAATCCTAATTAATTTAAAAATATAATTTCTAAAATTAAAATAATATCTTTTCTTTTTTTAAAATCAAATTTGAATTTAAATCAGAATTAATTATAGCAATCAGCAAGTCTTCAATTGATGGATGGGGACCACTTGCTTTACTGGATCTACACCTAACTTGGCAAAGAGCTGCGCCTTACTTGAGTGCCAAAATGGGGCCCAGAAGTCGCCCGCAGCGGTTTCTGCGTTTTCTTCACGTGGCGCATGTCACGCATACGCGTCAATGGTCTTCCTCACGTGTCACGCGTACGCGTCAGGTACGCGCACGCGTCGCTGCACAAATCTCCAAATCACGCGCACGCGTCAGGTACGCGCACGCGCCGCTCCTCGCTGATCATCTCCTTTAATTCTTGTGCTCCTTCCATTTGTGCAAGCCTCCTCTCCATCAAATCCCGCCAAATGCTACCTAAAATAAACAGAATTGTACGAGACTCAAAGTAGCATCCATAGTGGCTAAAAGATAATTAATTCTTGATTAAACTCAACAATTTAAATGTAAATTCACTAGGAAAAGATAAGAATGATACTCACGCATCACACACCAAATAATAATACGGCTAAACAAAAAAAATATTTATTTATCACAATATACTTGTCCTTCTTGCAGATCATCCAATAGTCTCCTAAAATGAGCAAGACTATAAAATCTGTAAAGCCGATCAGCACGCTCCTAGTTACGCTACCTGACATCAGACAATTTGTTAATTAACTTTTATCAATCAAATTTAAAATACAACGTGCTACACTTTTTCAAAGCAGATATTAATTAAATTTACCTATTTGTAATCAGAAAGAGTCAAGGATTGCCAAAAACCGGCACAAGAAATGGTAGACGGATCCAAGATCAGGTAAGCAAAAGTATCAGTGGATCGTCAATCTCTTTGCAATCGACACGAGTTACCCTACACAATGCTCTATACAAGTGTGCTAAGCATGCCGATTCCCAACTAAATTGTATGATCCCAGCAAAAGTTACGGAACAACGGCAGGAACTTCCGGTACACTGCTGTTCCAGACTTATCTCCAAACATAATAATCCCAAATAATAATAACATTATATGGCACTTCACGTACCTCTGAATGTGAATATCATCAGCCAACACTAAACGATCTTTCAGTCCTCGAAACTACATCAACTTAATAAAGCTTCCTCTATAATTTGTCTTCCTAGATGCAACACCGAACTGAGTGTTGGTCCTGTAACTGACAGATCATTCGTCGAAAGACAAAAAATTATCACCGCGTCCTCTAACGTCATAGCACACTCACCAACCGAAAAATGGAATGTATGAGTCTCAGGACGCCATCTCTCGATTAGAGTATTAACCGATACCCACTGACATTGGATAATTTCAATTTGGAAAACGTGATAAAGGTCAGACTCCCATAAATGTCCCTCCATAATTTGATTGTACTATGAATCCAGCGACATTAAGTGGTCACATTGCAACATTCGTGAACCCTACAAAACGTACCTATAGATCACTTTAAACAAATATAACCATATTTAACTAACAAATTAAATTTAACAGAATCAAATTTTTATTATCACATAACCAATAAAACATAATCATATTAGCAACTATATTATTAACTACTAAAAATATACTAAATCTATTTTACAAAACATTCACATCCACATTTTTTACATTCTAATAATTATCAATAAGTCCTGATAAAATCATAAATATAAATCTAATTATTTTAGATACATTAAAACAACATATTCTAATGTCTAATATCAAATTATTTTATAATAATAATTCTTATTCTTTATTTTCTATTTATATAACCAGAATAATTTTAAAAAGTATTAAACACCTCAATTAAATTATTATTATACATATATATTTTATATCACCAAATTTATTAATACTCATAAATAATTTTTTAAATTTATATTTAAAATTTAGTATTACTAACATAATTCATACCTAAATTACACTAATTTTATTTGGTTTTCATTCTTCATGGTACTATAACAATAATAATACTATACCTTAATTATTACTTCCAACCATTATTATATCTAAACAATTTTAAAATTTTCACTTCCAACATAATAAACAAACATTTTCAACTAATTATTCCAATCTAATCTAACAACACACAACAACAAGGCATTAATTCTTAATTAATTCACTTCCAACAATTATTGTATTTAAACAATTTTAAAGTTTTCACTTCTAACATAATAAACAAACATTCTCAAAT
>NC_029780.3:88982622-89001267 GCF_000817695.3 Arachis duranensis
ATATATATATATATATAGTTGAAAAGAATTTTATCTAGAAGCCTGTGAAGAAAAGTTAAGAAAAGCGTTAACAAAAAAATCGCATCACTCGTGTAAGTGATAAGTATGAGAGAAGAAATCCAAAGATACATATAGCAAGGCTTTTGACTCGACTCACGAAGTTAGAACCGACCAAAGCAAATAAGTATATACATACATATATATAAGAGAATCCCAAAATGACCCAAAGCAGAAAATGACAATCTGTTTCTCCGAGCCAACCTCTAAGAGGGACAAACAGAAAATACAAGGTGGAGAATCTATATACATACATAAATATAAGCAAAATACGTCCCTGAGCCCCAAGAGTTCTTCGCTTCACCCGAGTCTCCAGAATATAGAGTGGTCCTTCTCAACCTGCATCTGAAAAATAATAATATTGTATGAGATGAGAACAGGAGGTTCTCAGTATGGTTAAGGTTCCCACATATATAATAAATAAGGTCCCGCGAAAGCCAGAAGCAATCCTAGAATGCCGACACTTAGATTATAAATCTTAAAGAACTAAAGTTGAAACTATAAATGAGGGTAGGTCTCTAAGGTTCTAAACTTGATCAACATCTAATCAAAACCCTCAATCCTCTGTCACTCTCACTAAAACCCTCAATTATTCCCCTTTTCTTTACCACCCTCCAAAATACCAGAAGATCCATGTAAGCAAACAAAGCAAACAAAAAAAACACAAGTAGAATACAGATACAACAAATAGAACATACAGCAGTTAAGCATGAAATAACAAGTAGGCATTCCCAAAAAAATAAACCAATGCAAACAGACAAATGCATATAATGCATGCCTTTCCTACTGGCCGTGAGTTCATGTGCCGGTTACTTTGCCAAAACCCGACATATCTGATAGCTAACCCAGACATTTGTCTCTAGGTTGCGCATCTCCAGGAGGATCATAAACGAATGAGAGTGCCTTTCCACATCGAAGGAGCGTGCCTTTCCACCTTCTCTTGGAGGATATACGAAGGAGAGTGCCTTTCCACATCGAAGGAGTGCGCCTTTCCACTTTGCAACCAGAGAAAAATATGGGGGAAACAATACGAAGGAGAGTGTCTTTCCACTTTTTCCACACCCTCATCACGACAAGAGAGGAAATTTATGTCCTCAACTTGCCATCTGAATACATTTTCAAGTTAACGAGCAAGCGGGATCGCACCCCAATCTTGCCTTCTTGACCATTCCGGCCACACACATCTCGACCATTCTGGCCACACACAGGCATCCCTAATCTCATCATTAATATCTCAATTCAATTACTCTATACTATCCTTCACTTTTTGCACTAAACTTCTGACGGGCATAACTCTTTCGTTTTAAAATATTTTTCATCCGTTCTTCAAATGGCATAAGCTTCATGGACCCAATTTTCATAAAAAAATAAGTGTGAAATCATTTGGGGACCGGAAGTTGAGTTATGACTTGTCGAAATTCGGCCAAAAATTAATTTTACACAAAAGTCTCCAACCTCTATTTTCATAAAAATCAACTCAATGCCAACATCCCCATCATACAAACAGCATTCTAACATATCATGATAGCACCAAAATCTCCAACCTTATCACAATCAACCATATCTCACTATTACACAATTTCATGCATAAAATTCTCAAATATACAAATACAATTATCAATTTATTAATATTCATATGTTCAAATTCAAAATTCTCATCCATTAGCATCAAAATCATCATTCTTTATTCCATTTTACTAACACCAACCACATTCACATCAATGAATTATTCATTTGACCATACCTCATCATTTTAACATACATTGACAACTAAAATCATTAAACATGATCCAAATACATTTTCAACTTATCCTATAGTCATCTAACCTAAGTTTTCACAATACCGTACATATTATATACGATAAACTAAAACCATACCTTGGCCAATTTCTTCTCTAAACTCGGAACACCACAATTGACCACCGTTCCATAAAACCCAAAGCTCCAAATCTCTCCAAATAGAAAATTCAGCTTCCAACTCCACAAATTTGCCACCAATATATATAATTTCATCTAATATCATATAAACACCACTAAATCAATATAGGATTTACTATATACACAAATTCACCAGGTTAAAAGATTTCTTACCTTACCAACGGAGAATTGGGACAAGGCTCAGTGATTCCGCACTACTTGAGCACACCTAACATCATTAAATCACAAAATCTCAAAGCCCAAGAATCTAATATTTTTGAATTTAAGGAGAGAGATACTGGGAGAGAAATAGCTGATTCCTTACCAAATTGTTGGGTGGGTTTCGTAGAGGATTCTGAGACGAACGCGTAGCCACTGATGGCTCGTCAATCAGAGCTATGGATCAAAAATTATGACGGAATAAAGTTTGAATGAGAGTTTAGAGTGTTTCACTTGTGTTCTTCTCCTTTTCCTTTGCTTTCAACGTATTTCCCTTATTTGGGAAAGAAGAAGAGCTGATGCTCTTATGTACTGTGGACTTGGTTGTGCCTTGAGTCTATTTTAAATTCAGTTCGATCAGTTCAGTATGTTTGGCCTAATTTTGGATCAAATTCTTTAAAATTAGTTTCAAAATTTTTGTTTTATTTTTCTCTATCATATTAAATTATAAAATTTCATTTTCTAATTTATTTAATTAATAATTAATTTATTAACTAATTATTTACTAATTTATCAGAATTTACATAATTTTTCGATCACAGTAATCATATCTTGATTAAGTCTCCTACACTCTCATAATCCGGTTATACACCATACATGTCTCAATATCAAAATAAAAAAAAAAAAGTGTATAATAGGTGGATAAATAGACGCGAGAAATTATGGGCGAACATTTGACGTTCCCAAAGGAAACGTACTGTAGTACGTACTGTACGTGGAAGGAAATTAATTATTTAAGAGTTCTGACAAACTAATTAATTAGTTGTCAAGTGTCCCTAATTTGACGTAAAACAAAATGGTGGGATCACTGTGTTGGTATTGTCATTAGTCATGTTGGTTGGATATCATATCATTTTGAAAGAATAATATTAGGAAGTTAATAAGTTAAAATTATTTTATTTAATTTAATATTTATATTTTTATGTATATAATTTTTAAAATTATATATTTTATTTAATATTATATATTTATTTTTAAAATAATTAATAAATATAAAATAAAATAAATTTGGACTAATTTTTATTGTTTCTCAATTATTTTCGATTTTGAAATTATTGCTGCGTCGCCAGCTCTATTAATTGCAACCCATTCGAACTCTGACATTCACTGAATGCTATTAGCAAAATGTTCATTCAGATAATTAATTATATTGGTTCTATACATGTAATAATTAATCATTTTTTTATCCCAGTATTTCAGAATTGAGTTTATTTTTCTTTATATACTTTTTGCTACAGAAATTAAAATGAATTGAATTATATACATAATATATGTATGTGTACTTTGATAAATCAATAATTATTAATTGTTTATGTTGTTTAAATAAATTATTGATTATTTAGTATTGTCATTATTAATTAAGAGGAGTGCTAGGAGCTAGTAAATATGATAAATTGTAGTTATCAATTAATCATCAATAGTGTATTTAATGGTGTGAGATTTCATCTAATGATAAAGAATCACTAATTTTTATTTTGCTAACTAAGTACTGACCAAATTTTAATTAATCTGCTGGCCTCTTAGACTTTCCCTATTAATTATATCCTTCTTGTGGCAAAACAAGAACATGGATCTAATATCAACACGATCTCATCGTTGATATCATTCTTTGATCTTTTATTTAACGACCTTTGAAAAAATGTCGTTTTGCTCATTTCTTTATTGAACTTTTCAAGCGACTATATATATACACACATCACCACCATTTATAGTCATTTCACTACCACAAAAATGAGATTTTCACTATATTTTAAGTTCTTAACTACGAACACTAAATTATGGTAAAAATAAACAAAGGTGTCTTATATTAATTACGAAATATTGTGACAGTAACTAAAATTTGACATTTAATGTCCTGTATTTTAATTAGTTTTAATTGATTGCCTCCAAAGTTCTTTGACTTAAATTTATGGACAAGTATCAATTGTAAGTCAACAACAATGATGTTTCACATTCTTTCAAGAGTAAAGATTAAGCCTCGTAAGATGATTCACGTTTATAGGAGAAAAAATAGTGTTTTATTTTGATGCATATTTTTTATATTATAATTTATTTAAATTTATTTTCTCTAAGAATGTTTGCTGAATATCTATTGTATTATGATTGATGGTCTATTACACAAGAAGAACCTTTGTCTCAACATGCATGCCTTAGTTCACAAGTAAATTAAAGAAAACAAGAAGAAAATGATTAATACTTAACTATCTAACCAATTCTGTTAGGTAGCGTTTGGTGGAGAGACAGAGACGGAAAGGCTGAGACGGAAAGATAGAGATTAAGAGACAGAGATTGAAATAAATCTCAGTATTCTGTTTTGTGTAAAGTAAGAGACAGAAATTAAAATAATAATAAAATTCTAATTTAATTATACAAAGGGTAAAATTATAATTAATTAATTGAAATGAAGGTATTTTAGGTATAAAATGTTATTAAAGTTTCAGTCTCTATTTCTAAAAATTTTAGTCCCATGTGTCCTCACTTTTTGGAGGTATTGAAATACTGAAATTTTGGGGATAGAGACAAAAATTTTAGTACCAGTCTCTAAACCAACAAACATGATACTAAATTTCAGTCTTTCAATCTCTGTCTTAGTACCTCAAAACAAACGCTACCTCATTTTTTAACCAATTCTTGTTGAGAGCTATCACTACCTTTCATACACCGCCTCCCCCTGCCCCCCTCAAACTCATGACTTCCAAGGGCTGGAGTCTGAGTTTGTTCTGAGAATTCTCAAATAAGATAGAAAATACAGACTTGGTCAATATTCCATATGTAGAAATTAACATCTTCAATTAAATCTGAACTTTGGAAGACAGTTTAAGAGTAGCCAACATTTGTGTAGGCCTAAGTTTGCTATGAACATATTTGCTCTACTTAAAAAGTCTCTAATATACTTTTGTTGTGAGACATGAGTACTCGAATCTCACAATCTATTAAATTCAAGAATAAAGAAGAAATGTAAATTCCCTAAATCTTACACACTAAAAATAGAATTTAATTAAGTAATCGGTTGATTAGCTTCTTGTGCATCACTGCCAGTGATCATAATGTCATCAACATATGCAATAATATGAATGGTAGAAGAAGATGTAAATCTAATAAACAATGAAGTATCTATTCTAGTGGTAGTAAAACCAAATTTTAAAAGAGTACAGAATAACTTATTATACCAAACACATGGTGCTTGTTTTAACCCATAAATGGCATGATTCAATTTACAAATTAGAGAGGTATCTGAATCCTCAAAGCTAGGTGGTTGAAACATATATACAACCTCATCAATGTCACTATTGGAAAAGGTATTATTAAAGTCAAACTGCCTTGAACACCAATCTTTAGAGAGGATTATGGTTAACATAGTATGAATTGTAGGTGATTAAACAACAGATCTAAAGATTTCATTGAAATCAATGCCATGTTGTTATGACACCTTTTAGCCATAAGCCTCGCCTTTGTACATAAGTATGCTATGATAAAGAGCTCTCTTAATAGCATAAACCCACCTACATCCAATTATAGTGGCATCTGGTGGTGATTTCAATAGAGACTTAAATTTATTTCTCAAAAAAGCCTCATAGTCCTCTTTCATTGTTTTAATCCAATGATCACTAGACATAATTTGCTTTATGTCATGCATTCTTTTCAATTTATATCGTATATGTATTTATTTTTAAATTATTTTTTTGGGTATTCATCTTTAAAAAGATATTTGTTATTATGATCAGGGAGGAGTCACAAAAACTCTATAAATATCCACCTTCAGCTGGTGGATTCTCAAGCTGCTGTGACTGGTTCGCATCCAAGTCCATCCCTAGTTCTCTTCTTCACTTTGCTCTGATCTTGTCTCAATGGTATCGGGCCTCTCAAGAGCTGGGTTACTACAACTGGCTAATCTCTTCAGGGGCTCATGGTGTCGCTTGTTACAGTGCTCCATTTTTCTGACTCCTTGCTTCCACTTTTTTCTTCCTCTTTTTTGGTTATCACTTATCCTGAGAAAGAATAGAGGAAGAATATATCAACTATAGAAACAAAGAAAATAAGACAAGATTACAAATAAATAACACGCAGTACACAAAAGTGTCATTCTCAATCAAATGCCAAACAAGAATAATTAATTCTAATTATATAGTAATTACAACATGCAATTTAAAATCCAAAACACACATAAAGACGTATTCATAAGCAATTGGTGAATGAAGCAAACAAGAACAATGTTCAAATGAGGTGTGCATAGCATGTTCAAAAGCCAATGCTTTCAATAAAAAGTTTTGTGAGTCATATTTACAAACATATGGTATGCAAAGTTATAAACACAAAATAGCATTAATAAATAAACTTTGCAACACCAATTCACAAAATTCAACATCAATGACACCAAAAATCAACAGCATTGATCAGAAATTCATCATAACAAGTTCAATCAATCCAAACAATTTGAAATGCTAATTCGAGAAAGCATATAATAACATGATGAAGTATCACTAGCAGCACACAACACAAAACAGCAATACTCAATCATAATTTAACTAATTCAGCAATCATATTTCCACAAAATCAGCTATAACACAGTAGATTAACAAGATCAAACAATCTTAACAACTCTAGTAACAAATTCAGTAAAACAGCAATAAAACAGGAAATCTCTACACAATCCAACAATATTCAAACTATGCCAGCAACAATTCCTCCATTAATTTAGTATAAAATCAATTAAACCAATTCAAATGAATTCAGTAGTAAATTGTATTAATTCAATCAACAAATTCAGAATAATTTCAAACAATTTTAGCAACTATTCAGAACCTATTAAACTAAACTAGACTATCCTAACCATCTAAACTTACTAAACAGAAAATTAATCTAACTAAACTAATTAACTAAACAAAATTTAGATTAATGAATCTAAAATCTAACTAATCAGAATTTGAAAAAGAAATAGAAACAAATTTCAATAAAAACTTGAAATGCAGAACGAAAATTTGATATAACAGAAAAGATTAATTAGGAAGATATGATTTAATTTTGTTTTAATTAATTTTGAATATTAGGTTTTGTTTAAGTTAGGGTATAAAAAAATGTAGAGAACTCAAAAAAAAAGGGTGACACTTAGCTTATTCTGCATAATTCTGAATCCTTGTTTTCTATTATGCATAATGAGTCTACTATTCTCCTCAATTATAGGAGCTCAGTTGATTCTTATGGATTAATGTTATTGCTTTTCTATTCTTGGTTTATGCAATGATGTTTTCTTAAGAAGTAAGTTTTTGTTCTTCATCACAAGGATTTGAATATACTGAAAGATAGTTTAAATCTAAATTGAATTTTATATTCATCTTTAAAAAGTTATTTGTTAGAATTAACCTTGAAAACTTCTTCTCATGATTTTTTTAGTTTTGAGACTGGCTTGATAAGCGACATCAAATCAACTAGGCTTAAGTCTTAATAATTATATGGTTTTTGAATTAGTATGTGTGCTTTACCTCTTATCATAATCAATTGATCAAGGAATTGATCTTTTGTTAAGTTAAGAAAAATTGAATTATCAAGGGATTGAGATTTGGTTAATTAAGATTCATCTTAAGATACATTTTTGCATGATCAAGATAGATAGTGAAAATTATTCTTTCTGAAATCTTAACATCTCTAAAACCTTAACGTTTTTACTCACATTACTTTTCTCGACCATTTACAAACTATTTTCATTTAATTTTCTGTTTTGATACTGAAGATCTCTAAACCCGAATATTCAATTATCTAGTTAGAATAATCAGTCTATTACTTGCTCAGTTCGTTAATCCTCGTGAAATTGATAACCAACTCACGTGGTATTACTTGATATGATTTGGTGAACTTGTCGAGTTGTGATTTTGGAAAATTTCACATCAATCATATATATGTTCGAAGGCGCTAGGAACCCTGTTAATTAAACTGTAGGCATTGGGCACCAGGGGCCTATGTTCTGTGATAAAATTTTATGCTTCGAAGATACTAAGTGTTGGCTTGGGTGCTAGGTGCTAAGTAATATAACAGAGTTCCATAAATAACCAAAAAATATAATTTAGTGAAAAATATAAAGATGATAATGTAGTTAGTTAAAAGTTAAAATATAATTAATCAAAACCTAGGAATTAGGGTACAAATAATTAAATTCTTAAAGTTAAAGGTTAATATTTAAAAGTTAAAGAATATAAAAATAATTAAAGTAAAAGATGAAGACATAAAGAAAAGCAACGTAAAAGTTTAAGGAATATGATGGTAATCAAAATAAAAGATGTAAAAAGACCATTTAATGTTTAGAATTTAGGGATTCTTTCATAAAATATCTAGTGAGAAGTTTGAAAAGAGGTCTATAATTAGATATAGAATTAAAGAAAAATTGAGAGCATTAAGAAAACATTAATACGAGAGAAAAGAAAACTGAATAATTGATTATTGAAAAAGGAAAAAGGGCAACTGAAAGTGGGTAAGAAAGTAAGGTAAGAGTTGAGGAAAGGATTAAGAACAAAGTAAAAAAAAAGTTAAGAAAAAGATTAATGAAAGGATGAGAGGAAGGGTAAAAGAAGAGGATGAACAATCAATTGAATGGTCTTGGTCATAGGGCTTAAACCAGAGAAAATTAAAGTTAATTGAATGACTTCGGTTATAAGGGCAAAAAGCTGAAGTAGCAAAAACAAAGGGATGAATAAAAGGAGATTAATAAGAAGTCAAATAATTAAGAATGTTAAGCGAGTGATTGAGTGTTTGTAAGGTCGAGGATTTCGTTTCACTTGCGCAGTGTTTGAATATATAGTAGGGATGTCCACAAGTTGAAAATTGTTTGATATAAGTATCTTGGTATAATTTAAAGTCAACTAAACGGCTATGTTAAAGGGCTTGATCTAATTTAAAGTCAACTAAACAGCTATGATGTAGGGCTTAATACAATTTAAAGTCAATTGAATGACTTCGACCATAGGGCTTATATGCAACTAAACCTCTGAAAAACCATATCTAAGACTGGTTCTTAGGTAATATTGGGTTGTAGGGTGTAAACTGTCATGTGAGCTCATGACCTGCATAGGACAGACATACATCATACTTGTTTATGCATACTTATTTACCAGCTTAGCAGAATTTCTGTTTTACACACCAATCTTTGATCACGCATAACTTTCTCGTTTTAAAATATTTTTTCTCTATTCTTTGAACGGTGTACCACTCTCGAACCAAATTTTCTTTCAAAACAAGTTTAATAAAATTTAGAGGTCCGGAGATCAAATTATGCTCCACCGAAATTGGCTAAAAATCAAGATTTTTCTCAAAACTTCCAAAACTCAACTTTCAAAGTAATAAATATCAGACCTTTTAAAATCAAAACCAAAGCATACCAACACAACAACAAACCCTTTCCATTCATATTTCAATCTTTCCTGTTCATTCCACAAATTCCTCATACACACCAACTTACCATTATATTACCATTTTAATAAGTAATCCAAATTCTCAAATAACTTCATGCCAACATCATAAACAACATCAACATTTCCATTGCAAATATTCACATACAGTATCACATATCATAACATCAAAGACTTAACCACAATTTCAACATTTTCAACCCTCATACATGTCCACCAAATCCAATCATCAATCCTGCCCTACGGTCAGTCAACCTAAGTTTTCACGACACATTACGTTTTAGTTGCGGGAAACCGAAACCATACTATGGCCGATTCCTCCCTAAACCTGAAACACCTCAATTATCCACCATTCCTCAAACTCCAAAGTTCCAACTCCTCACCAAGTGAATTTTTAGCTCCCAGGATTCAATTCTAAACTTCCAATATCCACCAATTTAACTCCAATTTAACATAATTTTAATCTAATATATACAATTCCATTCATTACCACAAATCAATACCTAAACATCACAAAAATCAAAGTATTCACAAGAGATATGAGTTTCTCACCTTACCCACGGGTGACATGGGCAAAACTCAGTAATTACCTGCCGCTAGAGTACCCCTAAACCATCAAAATCACAAAATATAAAATTCTAAACTCAAATCACGAAATTGAAAAGGGGAGATCTGGGAACGAAATCAGACTTTTCTTACAAATTATTGGATGAATTTTGTAGAGAATTCTGAGACAAATGTGTGGCCGCTGACAGCTCGTCAATCGGAGCTCTGGATTGAAAGTTATGAGCAAAAGAAATTTGAGGTGAAAAGGGGATTAGGTTTTACTCTCCATGCTTCTTCTTCGTGGAATTTGGGAATGACGGGAGAAAGAAGGCTGAACATTCAACTTATATGTGGGTTAAGTCAGTCGGCTTGGGTCCGCTTGGGCTCAGTTCGCTCGATTTAGTCCGTAGGCCTATTTTTAGGCCAAAATCTTTAGAATTAGTGTCAAAATTTATGTTTTAATTAATTCTACCTCACTAAACTATAAAATTAAATTTTCTAATTTTCTTGAATTAATAATTAATTTATTGGCTAATTATTCACTAATTACTCAGGGTTTACAAGTCTATAAGTGACAATGTCGCGTACACAACCAGCTTCCGCATACGCGAGTGTGTAGGCAAAGCCCAATACTTGCTCATGTGACGCTGTCGCGTACGCAAACATATCAGTTTTGCCAAAAAGCTGTTAAGTTCAGAAAAATCAATTTCTCACACCAAACTTCCAATGCGCATAACATTTTTGTTAAAAATTATTTTCAGTCCGTTTATTGAAATGTTACAAACTTCACGAACCCAATTTTTATTCAAAAGAAGTTTCACAAGATTTGGGGGTCCGGAAGTCAAGTTATAGCCCACTGAAGTTGGTCAAAAATTCAATTTTTACCAAAAGTTCAAATCCTCCAATTTTCCAAAATTCTCAATCCAAAACCAACCAAACCACACTTAAATCAATATCAATTACTCCTACAAACTATCACATACTCTTTATTCACTTCACAATCATTCCAACACCTAAATTCATCAATTCATTCAAACTATTTTTACACATAATTCTACCATTTTTATCAATCATTATCAACATCACATTTAAACATATTTAATCTACCAAATCCAATAATTCAGAGCATTCAAGTCTATCTTATGGCAACTAGCCTAAGTTTTTACGCAATATTATATATTAACTACAGAAAACTAAAATTATACCATGGTCGATTTCCACTCAAGCTCAAACACAAAAAAAACCCTTTTCTTCACAAGCTTTCGAGCCAAATCATACAAATTTTCAGCCTCCAGAGTTCCAATTCAAGCACTCTGCTTCACCAATTTGACTTAATTCACATGAATTCAATCTAATTCCAAATAATTTCATACATAACAACAATTTCAATACCTAAACTTCATAAAATTGGAGAATTCAAAGGGGATAAGAGTTTCTCACCTCACCCACGGATAATTAGGGTAAAACCTGACAATTTTTTAAAGCTAGATCAAACCTAAAGTATCAAAAAGCTGAAAATTCTCAATACCCAAGAACTAAAATGAAAAAATTGAAGAGAGTGAAGAAATGGGTGAGAAATTCGAATTTCTTACTACTTTGTTTGGATGGATTTGAAGAACTCGGCGAGGCGGACGCGTGGTCGCAAACGGTACAGTGATCAGAGCTCCGGATTGAAAGTTCTGGTCGAAGCACTAGTGGAGTTTTGTTTAGGCAATGGGGGCCATGGCCCCAAAGCTTTTTAAAAAATATTAGTAGTTATGCTTTAAAGAAAACAAAGTTAGCTCATTTGATTAAATTGATATGCTTTTAACCTATGTATCTGTGTTTGATGCCCATCTTAACCGTTCTTTCAAATTTTTATCCTATCCTATTTGACCATAACTGTAACACCCTACTATACAGAGCTTTATGCTTAAGTCGTAGAACAGAGGTAGTGTGGTGTTACGGACCTCTAATCAGTAAATACTTACGTATAATAGCAGAAAAATATAATATACTAGGAGCCTTGAAAAACGGGTAAAGCAAAATGGTAAAACAAAAAGCGCAATGCTCAGGAAACGGAATTACTTGCGTGCTAAGAACCTAAAAGTTATAGATATGAATAAGCAAAAGAGTGAGTAGAGAGCCAATAATACAGCATAACTAGCTCCTGACTCAGCCTGCAAAGCCAAGGCTAGTCGGAGAATATTTACATACATATACAAGTATCCCAAAATACCCAAAATACAGAAATAAGATCCTAACTCTCCTTTAACCTCTATGAGGGACAAAATAATCAAGTTTCTTGGAGAGAAAGCTAAGTACATATATACATAAACTGATAATCAAAAGAACCCATGGACTACTCCACTTTGGGGATCCAGACGCCTAGCGAGAAGCCTCTCGACCTGCATCTGAAAATAATAACACAGTATGGGGTGAGAACCGGGGGTTCTTAGTATGGTAAAGGTGCCACGCATATAATATATAAGGTCCTGCGAATGCCAGAGGCAATCCTAGAACACCATCATGCAGTTATAAAACTTAAACTCTAAGCAGAAGCCATAAAAGGGGTAGGTGACCTAAAGAATTCTAAACTTACTTACTTTAAACCTAACATTAGCACCAAACCGTTCCACCCTTCCTCCACTCCTCAATCACCATTGCTTTAGCAGAGACAAACAACCAAACAATTTCACGCACAAGTAGGAAATAGGTAGTGCAAAAGTAGCAAATATAGTAGTTAGCACGATATATATTCAGTTAGGCAATCCCAAGTAATGCATAGCAGACAAAACATACAAAATGCACATGATGTATGTCTGTCCTATGGCTGATGAGGCTCATCTGTCGGTTATCCAGCCAATTCGACAAGTCCAAAAATATTAGACTATCCCTCATCGCGCATCTCCATGAGTCTATGCATAGATTTCTCATTCATCCATCATTTATACAATCATTCATTCATTTATATCTTACTCAATGGGGATATCCATTCCCAGAAATTTATACGTGTCCGGTCACCCTACGACGTAGGGTCAACAGAGTATCGGGTTTCAACCTAAAACACGTGGTGGCAAGCCACGGTTCTGTTACCCAGGAAAACTCGTTTCTCAAATATCATTAAATTCTTAGGCCGCATAATATTCAAACCATTCTCATTCATCATATAATCATTCATCTTAGCCATAGCAACATGTACTCATTTAGCTTTCACATCATTCTCTTACAATTCGTCACATTTACCCTTTTTTTCATCCCCAAGTTACCTCAATTTCCTGACTTCAACTAATTACTAAGCTTACTAGTAAGATCTAGGGTTAAAAGGATAAAAATAGAGGTTTAGAGGTTTGAAACCATGTTTGAATCATAAAAATACAAGTGCTGAAAAAACAGAGTGTGTGCGGACGCACACAAGTGTGCGTGTGCACAATTTATGAAAAGCAGAGTGTGTGCGTGCGCATGAGTGCATGCGTGTGCACCCTAACCAGGAACTACTTGGTGTGTGTGCGCCTCACCTATGCGAGCGCAACCAGCAGAAAGCATATCTTGGTGCGTGCATCTGAACCATGGCATGCGTACGCACATTTTCTGTAAAACACTAGGTGTGCGTGCGCACAAAGGCGTGCGTATGCACAAGTGAAGTTGTTGCTACTGTTGGATTCGTGCGCATATCAGTGTGCGTAGGCACACACCAGAAACTCTGGCTCTGCTGCATTTTAAAAATTTTTAGTTTTTTGCACCAGATTTCCGGTGTCCATAACTTCCTCTACAGACTTCGGTTTTCCACAAAATTTATATCGTTCTCAAGCTTATAAAATCTTCTTTAATTTGAAACAAATCTCATTTTCATCCAAAATTTGAGATTCAAGTTATGGACTACCGAAGTTCATTAAAAATCAGTTTCTTCCAAAATTTACCAAACCCCTATTTTTACCAAAATCTCATTCCATACCAGAATATTTCACAACCAAAGCTTACCAATACTCAACTCCATACCTTCCATTCATTTTACAACACACCACACCCAATATTCTCAATCATTCAATAACTCCCTACATATACACATACATCTTCACAATTCCTCAACCCAAATCAATGGCAAATATACTCATGCATACACATAGTTCCCTTGTCACACATACCAACATATACACTTAACCCCTTTATTCGACAATTACCAACAATAAATACTCCATATCACTCTCATGAATAGCTCAACATTTACATCAAGAATTGCTAATTTATCTCAAATACACTAAATCAACTTCCATCAAACTTAATTAAATTCATCATTAAACACCAACACCACACTTTCAACAAAATCATCAATCACTACTCATTCTTAATATCATTTAATAAATCCATCAAAGTTACTAAACATCAACATAATTACACATTTCAACTTATCCTAGGATCGTCTAGCCTAAGTTTTCAACCATACCTTGGCCGATTTCCGCGTTGGTCCAAGGCAACACTTAAGCCATACACACAGCCCCACAACTCACAAAAACCACCAAGTCTTTGGCGCCAATCCTTCACCAAGCCTCCAAATATCCATAATTCAATCCCAAAACTTGTATACACACACCTAATTCACACCTATTATGCATATATATGATTCAAAATTCAGATTTCATATACTCAAAATCAAGAATTTGGCCAAGGCAAGAAACTTGATCGTGCACCGGACCAAGAGAGCCAAAACCAACAAGCTCCACAAGCTAATTTGAACTTAGAGAATAAAAATTAACAAATTCTCAACTTGGGCACACATAATTTTCAAAAATTAAGGGGAAGGAGAGGCTGGAATGCTAAAGTAACTTATCAAAGAAATTATTCTGATGAAATTGTAGAGCACAACGCGCTAGACGCATAGCCGAAAACAGTGCGGCGATCGGAGCTCGGATGAGGAAGTTATAGTGGTTTGAGTATATGAATGAGGGTTAGGTTTTGCTTTTGTTCTTCTTCCTCCATGAAATGTTTCCCAGCGTAAATGATGAAGAAGAAGGGAAATAAGAAGCTGTGTCTTCTTTAATGGGTTGGGTTCAGTTGGACTTTGGACCTATTTTGGGTCTGATTCAATCGGTTCGATCCGTCCGGTCCAATTTTGAGCTAAATTATTTGATATTGGTGTCAAAATTCTCGTTGAAGAGCTCTATCCTATTTTAATATTAGATTTATATTTTTAATTTTTCTAGTTAAAATTCGATTTATTGGCTAATTATTTACTAATTTTAGCGGGATTTACAATAACAAATGACATATCTTTATATTTTTGGTGTCTAATCACATATCTTTAAATCAACAACAAGTGACAAATCTTTAAATCAATGTTACAAATTAAATATCATTATAGAATTAACACTAAATTATATTTGACTTCTCATATATTTTCATGTATTATTTTATTTTTAGAATAATAAAAATTATAATATAACTAATAGTATTATCAGTTATTAATAAAAAGTTATTATTTTATTTTTAAATCAACTTTACAAATTTAATGTCATTATAGTATTACAATTTTTTATTTTATTAAAAATTTAAGATTTTATTTTGTTATATTATATTATTTGATTTGTAATAAAAGTAATAACAAAAAAATTAATTTTGATATTTTTGAAAGATAAATATTATCAAAGGTAAAATTGATCTTTTAAAATGTTAAAAAATAATTTATAAGTTGTAATTGATTTTATATAATTTTAAAAAAATCAATTTTTTGAAAAAAAAACTCAGATTTTAAATAAAAAAATTGATTTTCTAAATAAAAATAAGTTTTCATGTGTAAAAACTATTTTTTTCATGTAAAAACTTATTCTTTTTTAAAATTAATTTTTTATTTACAGCCAATTTGTCTTATTAACTTAAACAAAAATTTTTACTAATCAAAATTAGAATTATTTTTTTGGTTAATCTTAACCATATGTAATTCTACGAGTAAAAAACGTATATGAGCCAAGGAGAGTTTAAAATTACCTAAATCAGTCAAACAAAATTCTGATACATCATTCTACTAAAGAATAAATTAATGTAATTCGAATCAATACAATTCGAATTAGATTTGTATGTAATTCGAATTACTTGAAAGCATTGACAACACGTAATTCGAATCAATATGTCACGAATTATAAACTTAGAGTTCGAATTGTATCAATTCGAATTAGTAGGGAGACGTGCTTTGAAGGGAGTTCGAATCAAGTTGATTCGAATTACTCCCTTTTCGTAACAAATTCTAATAAATTTTTTAATAAATTTATTTAAATTATACTACAAAAAATATTTTATTCTATGTAAAATAATTTTAAAAAATGGTTTAAAAAATGTTAGGAGTACTATAAAAATTTGTAATGTTCTAATGACTTAGGTACTCAAATTTTAAATAAAGTACTCTACATAGTCAATAATAATTTAAAAATTAAAGAAAATATTTTATTCCATACAAAACAATTAAAAATATATTTTATTTATTTTTCCACACATATTTCCTGTCATTATATTGCCATTGGAATCCTCATATATTTCTAATTTCTCAACCTAACTTTCACAAATTCTAACACAATCTTCATATAATTTTACTTGAGATATGTGTCTCATATTTTGTGATTTGTATAAGTGAGTCAATATATATAAATGGGTAATAGACGTATCAGTACAAGTTTTATTATTGACTAATGATAACTCTATTTATATTAATATAGAGAGTAAATCAAATAAATATTTAAATTATTGGTCTCTAAAATTTGAAAAAAAATATTATTCTTCGTTATAAATATGTTTATTATATTTTTTTTAATTTTTAAAAGCTGTTTTACCAAACATAATTATAGTACTTGTGCTTATTAAAAACTATTTTTAATGTGATTTTACCAAACGCAAGTGCTGTAGCTTTTAAAAAGTCGTCTTTTAAAAGACAGCTTTCATAAGCTAATCTTAAAAAGTAAAAGCTTTACCAAACCAAGCCTTATTCAAATTATACGATGAGCAATTCGAATTTTATACAATACTCTTCTGCCCATTCTTGATAACTCATGCATATTTTTTAATAAATTTATTTAAATTATACCACAAAAAAATATTTTATTGTATGCAAAATAATTTAAAAAATATTTTTAAGCTATCTTTTTAAAATTATTTTGCATTGAATAAAATATTTTTTGTAGTATAATTTAAATAAATTAATTAAAAAAAATTATTAGAATTTGTTACGAAAAAGGAGTAATTTGAATTATATCGTTTCGAATTACTACTAGTTTCGAAAATAGAGTAATTCGAATCAACTTGATTCGAACTCCCTTCAAAGCACGTCTCCCTACTAATTCGAATTGATACAATTCGAACTCTAAGCTTATAATTCGTGACATATTGATTCGAATTACGTGTTGTCAATGCTTTCAAGTAATTCGAATTATATCAATTCGAATTGCATACAAATCTAATTCGAATTGTATTGATTCGAATTACATTAATTTGTTCTTTGGTAGAATGATGTATTGAAATTTTGTTTGGCTGATTTAGGTAATTTTAAACTCCCCTTGGCTTATATACGTTTTTTACCCTAATTCTAAATATTAATAATAAATNTTTTAAATTATAAAATTTAAAATTTTTAATTTTTTTGACTCATAATTAATTTTTAATTAATTATTTATTTATTTATAGAATTTTATAACATACATGACAGGTTAGTTACTAACGTGATAAATCAACATTTTCTATTTAGACTTGATAGAAAAAATAGATAAAAAACTATAAAATGTCAAAAATAAAAGACAAAGATTGAAGTAGACTATTTTTTATTATAATAAATCACATTGTTATTTAAAAAAAAAAAACAAAAAACAAAAGTCGAATTAATAATTCACTCTTAATTGTCACGATACCGCACATTAAATCATTGTGTAGGATGCCCAGTAATGCTTTGTTGCATACTTGCATCTATCCTACCAAGTCATTGTAGAAGTAAAGATTTTTTATTCAAACTCAATATACTACTAAATTGTTGTAGGGTGCACAGATTTAACACTTCAAACTTACACTACTAAATTATGTTTAGTGGCATGATTTGCGTGTAAATACTTACTTACTCTATGCTGTCACAATTTATATATATAAAAGACAAATATTTAAAAAAAGAGGATTTAGGACAATTACATAATATTATTTTAAAATGATTTATTTACATGAATACCGGGGCGGAGCTATATATAATAAAAAGGGGCAACGGTCTCTTCCAAATTTCAATTTTTTTTATAAATTGTATATAAATTTTATTTTAGTCTTTTTTAAAAGTTTTTTTTTTATTTTTTTTTTATTACAAAATTAATTTTTGTAATCCAAAAATTATTTTAGATTCGTCCTGCATGAATAATCCAAATTTTAGATTAACATGACGTTCGATATTCAAATAGGTAAAATGGTAATATAATAGTATATATTTATAGAAATATTATTGTACTATTTTGTGTATATTTTATTTTTAGTATTATAAAAATTGATTAAATTTTTTAAAAAATTATAAGTATAA
>NC_029780.3:89001317-89002577 GCF_000817695.3 Arachis duranensis
AGATGATTGGAAGAAAAGTGAAAATGTACTTTCAGACTTTCTTTGTTTTAGACAAGTAGATATGGCAAAAAAGACATGGAACATCAGGTGCACATACACGTGTGGTGTCCCATTGACATGACAAGACCCTTTGTTGGTCCCACCCCCACACGGGAGGGATTGATTTTTATTTCGTACCATGAATTGGTCCCCACCCATTTACTGTTACTACCGATATGATATGAGACCAATCACACAAACAAGTATACATCACTCATTCACTTTAATATTGTACCATTCTTAATCATTTTTATTCAAAAAAAAAAAAATACTACTCTTGACTCTTGAGTCTTGTGTAATTTATTTTGGTTCACGATAAATTTTAATGAGTTAGAGTAATTTTTGTATTTTTGTAGTTGTTGTAGATAATAATAGGGAGTTGAATTAATCTTTGATTAATTACATAATTCATCTCTATATTTTCAATGAAATTATTAACTTTAAAAATTTATAATTGAGTCTCTAAAGATAATAAAAATTTGTAATTTAGTCCCGACCAATCAAAAAGTATTGATTTAATAGAATATTCTCAGAATATGCTAAGAATATTCTATTAAAATAGAGAATATGCTAAAAATATTCTATTAAATCAAATACTTTTTGAACGACGGGTACTAAATTACAAATTTTAATTATCTTTAGAGACTCAATTATAAACTTTTAAAGTATAAGAAATAATTTATAATTTCACTAAAAACGTAAGGACTAAATATGTAATTTAACCTTAATCTTTTGAGACCAATTTTATTATGAATTGATGAGTGATCATGACATTGCTAGGCTTTGTTTGTTTGTTTTAAGTAAAGTAGCAAGGGAGAAAATTAAATTAGTAGAAAGATTAAGGAAAGTGGGAAAGATGGGATAACTTGTCTGTTGGCTAATTGGCTTGCCTTGTGTGTCGTTTTGGTTTGATCCAAACCCATTCGTGCGTTGCTTCTTTTTTTTTTTCTCTCATTCCCACGTCCTTTCCTTATTGGGACCATCGAACGTTTGTCTTCGTCAACTTAATAATAAGAGAGAATGGTGATCAGTTGCTTTTCACTCCACATCGTGCTTCTAGCTAGGTTAACTTTAAGATGTATTTCTTAATATGTGTTTGATAATGACATAATTAAAATAAAAAAAATCTTTATGATTCAGATTTATTTGTTTATATGTATATATGTATTTATATAAAATAATTATCAACTTTTTTTTCATTTCAACTATTCTTTACAAACA
>NC_029780.3:89002670-89004667 GCF_000817695.3 Arachis duranensis
AAATAGTAAATTTTATTACAATAATTAATAAATATTAAATAAAATAAATTTTAACTGTCTTGTACGTGTGCTTACGCTTTAGTTCTAGTTTGAGTGAATATTTTGGTTAAAATAACGCACGTAAACTTTATTTAAATTCAACGGTTGGTTTGAGAGATTTCCATTGGAGTGATTCTTGTAAGGATTTTGATGAACAAGTCAATAGAATTCAATTGGTAAAAGTTAATTAGGATTAGAATCTGCATACCTGGGACGTGAAATCATGTCCATTACATGAAAAATGTTGAAAATCTAGAAAAATAAGGCGGAGCTTTTAGAAATAAATTAAACTCAATTCGAACAAATTCAATAAAAATGAGACATTTGAAATAAATAACTAATAATGAAATTATTGTCAATGAGTTATAATTCAAATGATATAATTTTTTCATACTCATATAAGAGTTCGCAAATTAAAATTTCCTTATCTTTAGTAAAAAAAAAACTAATAATCAAATCATTTAAACGGGATAAGTTACAAAAAATTAAAATAAAATTATCCTTTAAACTAGTGTAATAATAATTCTCTCTTTCATTACTTTATCCTTTCATTTTTATTACTTATTCCGAAATTTATTGGAGTATAATTAATAAAAAGGCATGACTGAATTTGTTTTTATTAATAAAACAGTTTTAAGAATGAGTATTTATTTAAGAATGGAAGAAGGAAGAAGAACAACTTTACACTGTTACGAGGTGAATGATTCAATGGTCCAGCATCTTTTTTCACCAACGTTGGTGAAGGATAATTTTTCTCTTATACCTCTAGGTTTTTGGGTTCAGTTCTCTTTTAAAAAATATTAGGCCTTATAATAGCCCACTTATTAAAGCCCAACTAGTGACAATATACTATAAAATATTAAAATTAAATTAATATTTTGACCCAAAAAACGAACAACAAAAATTTTATTTTTTAAAATTAATTTTAGTTTGATAAAAATACACATTTTGGGATAAATAACAAATAATTCATGTATTTAATTCGGCCTTTTGTTGGATTATCTAAAAATTTATTTAGAAAATGTATATAAAAAATAATAAAAATATCTTTAGACTATTTTTAATATTTTGTCAATCGCATAAAAGATACAGAAAAAATAATTTAAAATAAAATTATCAATTAAAAAGATAATTTGTTTATTCTTTTAAATAGACTTGCAAAAAATTATATTGATATTTATAACATTTTAAAATATATTCTCAAATATTTAATATATTATTTTAAATTAAAACATTCTTAAATATAAAGTATCATTCCTTTTTTTAAAAATTATTTGTCAAAAATTAATTCATAGAAAAAATAATATTTTTTTCTTAAAAAACAAGCATAGTGAGGATATCAAAAATTTATTCCACAACACTATTGTTCAATGAAAGTAATAAACAAAAAATAACAAATGTTCTGCAGCATAATGACAAAGAATTTTTAAAAAAAGAATGATACTTTATATTTAAGAATGTTTTAATTTAAAATAATATATTAAATATTTGAGGATATATTTTAAAATGTTATAAATATCAATATAATTTTTTGCAAGTCTATTTAAAAGAATAAACAAATTATCTTTTTAATTGATAATTTTATTTTAAATTATTTTTTCTGTATCTTTTATGCGATTGACAAAATATTAAAAATAGTCTAAAGATATTTTTATTATTTTTTATATACATTTTCTAAATAAATTTTTAGATAATCCAACAAAAGGCTGAATTAAATACATGAATTATTTGTTATTTATCCCAAAATGTGTATTTTTATCAAACTAAAATTAATTTTAAAAAATAAAATTTTTGTTGTTCGTTTTTTGGGTCAAAATATTAATTTAATTTTAATATTTTATAGTATATTGTCACTAGTTGGGCTTTAATAAGTGGGCTATTATAAGGCCCAATATTTTTTAAAAGAGAACTGAACCCAAAAACCTAGAGGTATAAGAGAAAAATTATCCTTCACCAAC
>NC_029780.3:89004800-89029378 GCF_000817695.3 Arachis duranensis
AAAGAGTTCTTCTCTCCTCCCTACTAATTTTTCAACCAAAATATGTCACATGTCATTCTCTAATTGCAATTAAAATCAAATATTTTCTTCCAAAACTAAAATGTTCTCCCCTCCTCTTTCTCTCTTTAACTACCTCACTTATTCCTTCAATCACTCTATCTCTTTTATATATCATTATCAATGATTAATTACAAATTTGACAAACAAAATATGCAACATAACATTCTTTAATTGTATTAAAATTGAAATTGAAATATTGAAATTGAAATATAGCTATATTATATATTATATTATATAATATTATATATTACTATGTAATTTAATAACAAAATGTGTCACATGACATTCTTATTAAACTTGAGAAAAAATATTTTTCTCTAAAATTAATAAACTTCATTCCTAAATTCTCTCATCTATCTCTCTCCCTTTTTTCTATTTCTCGCTACCTTTCTCACTCTATATATAATTTATTACAAAAATGTTATTTGTAAACCAAAATTTGCCACTAAAATCAGTCACTAATATATTTGTGTGTAAATATATGTGTGATTTAATTTATTTTCAATGTGTATTTATATTCTAGTATGTATTTTATACTGGTGGCTGACTTTAGTAGCTGATTTTTGTGTACACGTAACATAACTCAATTTATTATATATTTATATATTATTATCTAATTTAATAACTAAATGTGTCACATGACATTCTCTGATCTTATTAAAATTGAGAGAAAATATTTTCCTCTAAAATTAATAAACTCCCTTCCTAATTCTCTCATCTATCTCTCTCCTTTTTTTCTATTTCTCTTTACCCTTCCCACTCTATATATAATTTATAATTTATATTTTTATTAGTAATTTGAAAAATCAAAATGTGTCACCCGATATTTTTTATTATAATTAAAATAAATTTTTTCTTTTAAAATTAATAAATTTCCTCTCTCAGTCTTTTTCTTTATCTTTCTCTTTCTTTTCTTTTATTCTCTATTTTTTTTATTTTTTGTTCTACAAAAAATAAAATTAACAAAATAATATGACTAAAATAAAAAATATTATTATTATAAATATATTTTTTAGTTTTTTTATTTAGTTTTAATTTTTTACTGCTTATCTTTTTAATCTATATTTTTATTTCTCTTTTTTCAAATATTTATTAAATATAATTCGGAAAAAATACTAAAGTTATGATTAAAAGTTAAAATCAAGATTTAATTGTTTAAAAAAATGATTTTGAGTTAATTTTATAACTATCAATATAATTTTTTTATACTAATATCTAATTATATTTTTATATACATAGAGAAAAAAATATTTATTTTAAATAACAAGCATAAAAATAAATTATTTCTATTTGTGCAACAAACTTAATACCTAATCAAAAGTATACAAGTTAAATCATTTCAAATTTTAAATAAAGAATATTAAAATTAATTATTAGTAATAAATTAACCTCTTTCATATGAAACTAATAACTAAAAATCTTATTATTTGATCTTTTATCTACGGAGACCTTGGTCTTTTTAGTCGATGGAGACTTTTGTCCCTTACGATCTTTTTGTAAAAGTAGTTTGATTTTATAAATTTTTTGTTTCATAATCTATAATATTAAGATAAAATAGATATAATTTTAAAAGATTTATATTTTCATAATATAATTATGGATAAAAATATTAGTATATTACTAATTTTGCTACAAAAAGCTATTACAGATAAATTACATTAGTAGATAAAAGATATAGAATATGGTTCACAAGAAAAATAATGGTGCATATATCCATAACAATGCATAAATTATTGGTGTAACTATTATTTTAAAATTGTCTTATTCTCCTCTTGTATTTATATTGCTAAATTTAAAATTATCACAATAAAAATCTGCTATGTTTGTAAGAAACCATTGTCAATATTAAGAGTCAAAATGATTCTTCAAAGAGCTTTATCAAACGATTCGATTGCACACTTTGAAAATAAACATACAAAATTAGTTTCTTGTGTAGATTTTGAAACATATTCTACCCAACTCTTTGGTCATACTACACACCAATCAAGTTCTAGAGTAGATGTAAAATTCTGCAAAATACTAAATAAATAATTAACAAGTAATAAATAAATTAAATGAGAGCAAAAAAGGATTAAAGAATTAATATTTATAATTTGGAGAAATAAAAATATTTAGGGTGTGAATTAAAACACTTATCTTAAAAGTTTTGACCAAAAGTTAAGCTAATAGACTAAAGAAATGTAATTGGGTCTTACCAGGCCAAATCCCCATATATATATACCCACACTTAATGAGATTTTAGCTACCATTCTCCTCATTTAGTGAGGGAGACCCGGAAATGAGAGAAGAGAGAAAAGAAGGATGAAACCTGTAACACCCTAATTACCCTAAGTCTTACTTCGCATCATAAAGCAAATGTTAATCAAAGGTTACGACAAAATTCTAAAGCTTATACATATTTATATAGAAGGAAATAATATATTCTAGAAGCCCGATGAAGAATTAAACTCAAAAACAGAGTTCGAAAAGCACAAAACGTACTCACAAAAGCTATACTAAACGAAGCACAAGATATGTATACAAATATAAATAGATACATATATATAGATATGTCAAAAGATAATAGTAAAGGATCTAGCCGCCGCCCACGGAGTTTAAGCCGGCTAGTTATATATAGATATACAGAGTTCCTGACAGTAAAACATCTTATAACTCTCAAAGTAAGCCTTTAGGCAAGATAAATACAAAAGTGAGAGAATCTAAACAAAATAATAAAAAGGACTCCAAAACATAGAGAAGATCTTCCGTTCTGTCACCGTCAAGCAACTCACCAAGGTGGGTTGCGACCTGCATCTGAAAAACAACAACAAAATATGGTATGAGAACCGGAGGTTTTCAATATGGTAACAGTGCTCAATGATGTAAGATATAAGACTCCGTGACGCTAGAGGCAATCCTAGAACTTCATATCGATCACAAGATTCAAATTAAAGCATAGCTAAAATTTGAAAGCATAACTTTAAAACCATAATAATAAAGGGGTAATCTAACTTAGTGGATTTATAATCTAATAATTCTCCGCTGTCCCACAGTCTTCGCCAGCCTATCCTCCATATGATCTCATTCCCACCGCCTTCTGAACCTCCTCAATCCCAGTAGAATACACAGATAATAGCAAATGCAAGTAAAGCACAAGTATAAGCATGTATATCAAGTAATTCAGATAGGCAATTAGGCATGTTATACAATTAGGCAAATAATACAAGTTGGCAAGGCAAACAAATAGATAGAATATGCACATGATGAATGCTTGTCCTATTTGGCTGTGATATCACATTGTCGGTTCAACTGCCAACCCAACACATCTCCATAGAGACGTCGCCTTTCGGTCTCATATTGGGAACCCCTAGGATATCGTGTCTGGATCACAGTCCAGGATTTTGCGCCTATACACTCTAGTGATTCCGAAAGGATGCGAGCGGGATACTCTTGCCACAGACCTCACATCTCAACGTAAGCGGGACTAACCACCGCCCTTACGCCGCCGCCGCGACCTCGACAGGCGGGATCCAACCGCTGTCCCTGCCAGGCGCATAGTGTCTCAATAATTTCAATTTTAAGATTTCACATAAGTGGTTCTCATAAATCATTTATTTCAGTATATCAATACTCTATCATTCCATTCCGAGTCCCAGACTCATCTCAACTACTATCAATTCATAAGTTCCACAACTCATTATATCAATCATTATTACAGTGCATCCATCATTTTTCTTAACTAATTCATCCTTAGTACACCAGAAACCTAAGTCTCCGTCTTCTAAATTCTTACCGAAATTCTCTAAAATAATTCACTAACTTATCTTTAGTATTATTAGATCCTAAGGATTAGATTATATACTTAAAACAGAATGGAAGGAAGTTTAGAAAGTTAGAGAACCCTCGGAAAACAAAAAAAAATCATTTTTCAGAAAAATAGGCTATATGTGTATGCATGCACTATGTATGCGTACTCATGCATGCAACTTTTCCCATTTCACGTACGCATACAAGCGTTTGCATATGCATTGGTGCCAAATAGAATTGCACATATGCGTATGGGGCGTTTTGTGTGCGCATACACCTCCAATTTTACACGTTTCGCGTACGCATACCCATGTATGCGTATGCGTGAGTTCCAAATAGAATTGAACGTATGCATAGGGGGTGTATGCGTACGCATGCAACCCCAGACTTAGAAAATTCTGCAGAGTTGCAGAAATCAGTTTTAAACCCAAAACTTCAAATTTTTATAACTTCCTCTACAAAAATCCAATTTCTACAAAATTTATATCAATTTGAAGATATTTCGATGAACTTTAATTTAAAACAAATTTCAACAAATTTTGAAAATTGAGGCTCAAGTTATGATCCATAAAAAATTCACTAAAAACCAGTTTTCACCAAAATTTACAAGGTTTTCAATTTTTTTCCAAACTTCACAACCAAAACCACATCAACTCCATCCCACATCAGATTTTACCATTTGTGTCACAATCCACTACTTATATCATATAATTCTCAAACCCAATCATCAATTATATAATACTATAATCATTTCTCAACCAACATATTCAACAATCATCAATTCCAACATTTCCAATCATAATAGTCACTCTCAATCATTCACCATATCAATTTCCAACATTATTTATTAACCTCAACAACATTATTCATCCAAATGATCAAGTCATCCATGCATCATACATCATCATTCAACAATTCAACAAGCCATATCAATCCAACCTATCCTATGGGTCACTAGTCTAAGTGTCCAGAAATATTATATATTACATAGAGAAAATCGAAATCATATCTTGGCCGATTCTCAATATGCCAAAAACCCAAAATTGAACTCCAAAAAGCTTCAATTCACCAACAAGCCACTGATGAGCGGATAATTTATACGCTTTTTGGCATTGTTTTTAGGTAGTTTTTAGTATGATCTAGTTACTTTTAGGGATGTTTTTATTAGTTTTTATGCTAAATTCACATTTCTGGACTTTACTATGAGTTTGTGTGTTTTTTTGTGATTTCAGGTAATTTTTGGCTGAAATTGAGGGACCTGAGCAAAACTCTGATAGGAGGCTGACAAAGGACTGCTGATGTTGTTGGAATCTGACCTCCCTGCACTCGAAATGGATTTTCTAGAGCTAAAGAACTTCAAATGGCGCGCTCTCAATGGCGTTGGAAAGTAGACATTCAGAGATTTCCAGCAATATATAATAGTCCATACTTTATTCGAGATTTGACGACGTAAACTGGCGCTCAACGCCAGTTCCATGCTGCATTCTGGAGTCAAACGCCAGAAACACGTCACGAACCAGAGTTGAACGCCCAAAACATGTTACAACTTGGCGTTCAACTCCAAGAGAAGCCTCAGATCGTGGATAGATCAAGCTCAGCCCAAGCACACACCAAGTGGGCCCCGGAAGTAGATTTATGCATCAATTACTTACTTTTGTAAACCCTAGTAGCTAGTTTAGTATAAATAGAACTTTTTACTAGTGTATTAGATATCTTTGGTCTCAGTTTTATTTTATTCTTCATCTTAGGAGGCTATTGATCATGTTTTGGGGGCTGGCCATTCGGCCATGCCTGGACCTTTCACTTATGTATTTTCAACGGTGGAGTTTCTACACACCATAGATTAAGGGTGTGGAGCTCTGCTGTACCTCAAGTTTTAATGCAATTACTACTATTTTCCATCCAATTCGATTTATTCCTGTTCTAAGATATTCTTTGCACTTCAACTTGATGAATGTGATGATCCGTGACACTCATCATCATTCTCACCTATGAACGCGTGTGATTGACAACCACTTCCGTTCTACCTTAGACCGGGTGCATATCTCTTGGATTCCTTAATCAGAATCTTCGTGGTATAAGCTAGAATTGATGGCGGCATTCATGGGAATCCAGAAAGTCTAACCTTGGCTGTGGTATTTCGAGTAGGATTCCGGGATTGAATGACTGTGACAAGCTTCAAACTCCTAAAGGCTGGGCATTAGTGACAGACGCAAAAGAATCACTGGATTCTATTCCAACCTGATTGAGAACCGACAGATGATTAGCCGTGCTGTGACAGAGTATTTGGACCATTTTCACTGAGAGGATGGGATGTAGCCATTGACAACGGTGATGCCCTACATACAGCTTGCCATGGAAAGAAGTGATGAAAAACTAGAAGGAAGAAGTAGAAAAGCAGAGATTCAACAGGGACAAGCATCTCCATACGCTTATCTGAAATTTCCACCATTAATTTACATAAGTATTTCCATCCTATTTTATTTATCTTTTAATTATCTAATCCAATCACATTTGAATCAGCCTGACTGAGATCTACAAGATGACCATAGATTGCTTCATACCAACAACCTCTGTGGGATCGACCCTTACTCACGTAAGGTATTACTTGGACGACCCAGTGCACTTGCTGGTTAGTTGTGCGGAGTTGTGACTAAGTATAATTCACGTGTGAGAGCTACCAAATTATTGGAGCCATTGTTGATGATCACAAATCCGTGCACCAGCCACCAACTCAAATCCAAAGGCTCCTAAACTCACAATAATCAAGCTAATATACACACAATTTATAACTAATCAACCTAGGATTCATCATAATCATAATTTCATAGGGGTTCAAGACATTCTTACCTTACTCGATAGTTTTGAAAGCAAAAACCCAATAAATTTCTCAAGTTAGATTGATTCTAAACACATCAAAACATCAAAATCTCAAAATCCCAAACACTAGATTTTCGAATTTTTGAAGGAAAAGCTGAGAAGGGATTCGTTGTTTCCTTACTAGTTTTTTGGGTGGATTTTGTAGAGCTCTTCGTGGTGATTGCGTGGCCACAAACGGTGCAGCGATCGAAGCTCTGTAGCTCAAGTTATGAGCTTATGAAGCTTGAGGTGAATAGTGACAATGAGGGTTTCTCTTTTCTCTTCACTTCAGCCACTTAACCCATTTTGTTTGTGTGTTTGTGGCTGAATGGGTCAAGTTTGAAGTATTAAATGTGTTGGGCTTGGACCCAACTTGGGTCCGGTCCAACCTATTAGTATTTTTGGTCCGTTTGGCCCAATTTTGGGCCAAACCTTTAAAATTAGTGTCCGATTTTTCATTCTAAATATTTTACTAAGATTTTCTACTATTTTTAATTATTCTCACACAGTACCAAACAGACATAAACCGGTTCAACCAGTTCATCTACTGTTTTGCAGTTTTTTACGGTTTTTCGCAAAAATTTTATTTTTCAACTCAGGAAAGTCTACTGAGTCCAACCATCATATTTATATTTTCTAATTAATATTCTAAATTTTTTGTTCTTATTTTGGGCAATTAATTTAATTTAATTAAATGATCGATTAGTCGCGGTTCTTATAAAACCTTAGCTTCCTTCAATTTCAATTGTCCATAACTTTTGCTACATAGCTCTGATTGACGAGCCATTCACGGCCACGCGAAGCTTGTCTTCTTCTCTTTAATTCTATCTAAATAATTTGTTAAGTAACTTAAAATTCTATCCCCAATTTCTCATTTAAATCTGGAATCACACTTTTGGTTTGGGTATTGAGAAATTTTGGTGATTTGGATGTTATAGGGTTCTCTAGCATATGTTCTTGGTGGTATCCATCACTAATTTCAGTGGATAAAGGTAAGGAACTCTTTTTACCTCTTGGTTCATCAATTTATGAAAAATCCTAGTTGTTAATATTGTGCCAAATTTTATAATATGGTGTTAGATTAAGTAATTAGAAGCTTGGCTTGGTGAATGAAAAGAAAAGCTTGGAAGCTTGGAATTCCAGCATTAAAGTAGGGGTGGTAGTTTTGAGTAGGCATTATGTAAGGTTATGTGAAAACCTAGGTTACTTGTCCCTAGGATAAGTTGAATGGAGTTAATTGTTGATGTGTTTGAATAATGCCTAATATGAGTACCATGTTGGTTGATGTATTTTGAAATAAAATTGAGGAGTGTGATGTGATATTGTTACAAGTGGATATTGTAATATATGTTGGTGTCGTGTTGCATGAAAATGAGTATGCATGTTAAAGTTTTAATTGAGAATTAGATGTATGAATATTGCGATTTGTAGAAATTGGGCCGGAGGCCGTGATAAGGTGAGAAAATCTCCTATGTGGTAAGTTGAGGTAAGTGGTGTGAATTGTTGTATGAGAATAAGAGGATTGATTATTGATTGATTGAGAAATTGGATATATGAACGTTGTATGTTGTTGATGAATATGAGAATTTAGATAAAGTGTGTAAAATAATTTGGAAGTGAGTTGAATTAGACTTTGAATGGTTGATAATTGTTGAATAAGTGTTTGGAGTGTGTCTGAGTGGTTTTAGAATGGTGTATGATTGAATTGAATCTAGAATTTATGAAATTGGGGGTTTATGAGAATTTGGTAAAAATATAATTTTAACCAAATTTGATGGGCCATAACTTGGTGCTCGGAGTTTGAATTTGAATGAGATTTGTCTTAAATTAAAGCTATTGGAAAGATCTTTAAAACTATCTAAAAATGAAGGAAAACAGAATCTTGTAAAAAAAGTTATGAGAGTTTGAAATTGTGGGTTAAAAACTAAATTTTGTAAAAGTTGGAGAAAACTGAGATCATGCGTACGCATGAGGGGTGTAACAGAAGAGAAATGATTTCGTGTGAATTTCATGCGCACGCACAAAAACAGAGTTGTGTGTATATATGCATGAGGCATGTGTACGTGTAACACCTCTTATTTTTAGAAAATTTAAATTATGAATGAGTTATGTTTTATTTTACCAAATTGAGCTTTTTATTATAGAAATAATTTTGTTGAAGATATTTAAATTTACTTTTGTGAACTATGAAAATTAATTAAATTATCGCTAATTTTTTTTAAATTAGAATATCTAATTGAAACTAATTGATGGGTTTATAAATAAAGGATATTCTAAAATCATTAATTTTGATATTCAATTACTATTCTATCCTCTATTTTTATTAAAATTACCAAACTACTTTTACTATTTTTCCAAATCTAACCCTAATTTCAAAATTAACAACACTCTCAACTCTCACCTCACATGCAACGCGAACACACAGGAGAAGCAGAGAGAGTGAGGATCGAGAAGAAGAGAGGGGAGGAAGGGAGAGAGAGAAGGAGACCAAAACAAGGAATGAGGGAAGGAGAAAGGAAGAAGCGCGAGGGAGGAGGTGCTGTCCCGCCGTCCTTGCTGTCACCCCTGGAGACCGTCCCTACGACTGGAAGGGGAGCTTCATCGTTTCCGTCATGGTTGTGGGTATGGGACTTCAAAGAGATAGAGGAGGAGCTCGCAGAGGAGAGAGAAACACAATGGTCAGAGAGAGGAGAGTCTCATGAGGAGGGGGAGCTGGTACGCCTCTGCCGTTGTTACAGGCTACGGCACCACACCTCTGGTCGCCGGGAACCTCGGTGACATCGCTGGAAGCCACCGCCAGAAACTCTGCAAGTTTGTCCTAACTCCACTTTGCTTCTGCCGGTTCTATTCTTGCCGGTGAGGATCGCCAGAGCTGCCGATGTTCCATCATCTTATTTCCTTTAGGCTGCCAGCGATGATGCTGTCATTGCTCCGTTGATTTGTGTGTATATTGGTAGGAATGAAGCTTATGTTGTTGCAGCCACAACTTTCTACTGCCCCAGCCCAAAAAAATTGTGCTCTTTCATTACATTCAACTTCAACCTTCTTCACCTTTTATCTTGGAACTTCTGGTTTGGTTCCTTCGATCCCTTGGGACCAATTTGTGAGTGGGCTTTACATTTATAATTGTTTGATTGTGCATCTATAATTATTTTGACATATATTTATTATGATCTTTGAATTATACTCACTATATTTGCCTTGAACGATTTTAAATTGATTAGAATAATTGATTTATTAGATTTAAATAATTCATTTTTATGAAGTTTATACTTTTGGAATTATACATGAGACCATATATATTTTGATGAAGTTTTGCATTATTTCAAAATGTTTGATTTTACTTGAATATCTGTTTTTGAAGCATTGAAGTATTTGTGGGAAGTCACTTACTTTAAAGATTGTGAAATATGTTTGAAATTTCTTATAATTGAAAAATATGATTCGAAAAGATTTTTCATGATAAAGTATTATCTGATTTGATTTGATTCGATACCTTATATATTTGAAAGATTAAAGATTTGTTGTGTTTGAAATTATATGTTTTGAATTGGTTTGGGAGGCTCGTATTAGAAAACTGTAGTTAACGGTGGTTATGACGTTAACCTAGATGCATCTGGCTCTGTTGCTAGCCTAACGAGTAGGCCACACGTTGGATCTGTTATTCTATACGGACACACGAGAGGAAAGAGCTACCCTTAGAGGTAGAGCCACTCAAGTGTGAACTATTTGATTTGATTTCTGTATGAGAACTCCCTTATTGATTCTCTCATTCATATAAATTATTATTTTCAAACAAAAATTATTTTTATAATAATGTATGGTCTCATTTGAATTATAGATGTACTGTCTAGTCACTAGGTTGCAAAACTCACTCTATTTTTCTAAAAATATTTTTCAACAGTAAATATTTTATTATGTGAGCCTTTCTATTCAAGAGTAATAATCTGCAAAGGATATCTACTCTTTGTTGAGTTCTTAGATGTCATCTGCTCCATATGTCACAGGCAGGATCCATATATATTTATTTTTGTTAAAAATATGAAGTATTCTTTTTAAAAACTGTAAATTTATCAAAAATATTTGTAACTTTCTTATTTATCTTATATTTGAATCCGTTAGACTTGTTGGGGACTATTTCTCTGAGCGCCAATCGTGACTCATTTTGGGCTGTGACAAAGTGGTATCAGAGTTTAGGTTTAATCTGTGTAATATGGAGCAAATGTCCTGTGGTAGGATCACAATTGTATAAATAGAAGTGCGTCTATTTGTACAAATTGTGGCACTATCAAAGGCCTATAGGAACGTCATCTTTGTCCTCTATGTCATGGTTGTCTTCTGATTATTGTGATCAGACATCCTCTGCCACTTCTTGCTACTCCTATCATTTTCTTGTACCTAATTTTGATTTATCCTTTGGTATATTTTCTTGAATGTGTCTTTTTTTTTTGCAATAGTTTCAATTTTGGTTTCAATTTGTGATTTCTCTCATAGCTAGTTCTAATGTTCTCCGATTTTGTGAATATATGCTTTAATCTTCTTCGTCTTCGCGTTATTTTCTATGATTGTTGATGTGAATATTTTCATGAATTGCTTAGAAAATTCGATTTATATTGCTATGGATTACCATCTGATTCCTTTATAGAACTGTATTTAAATTTGTGGATTGCATGGTTTTGGCATAGAAGCTATGGTACATGTTTTCATTATGTCCCTTCTAATAAAATGCTTGCTTATGAAGTTAAATTTTGTCATGGATAAAATAGCTATATGCACTGCTCAATTATTTTGGCATGTACAAGAATATATATGAAAATTTCTGTAACATCTATTGTTAAAAAAAAAAGATTAAAGTGGATGGTGAATATTATTACATTAGAACTAGTTAGATCAGTTTGGCTGTATACAATACCATGTCTTTTATAGGGCTTTTCTTGACTAAGGTTAAGTTCTGGATTTAGCATTTTATTTTGGTTTATATTATTGGTGACTTCATGATTACCATATTATGCTTTCTTTTTGGTTTTGGGTCAAATTGATTTAATAAATAACCTGTTTAGCCCTGGATTGTCCGTAAGTGAACTTGTTATTGGGTATATTGGAGGATTAGTTTGTTTGGTTTGGATTATAAGTGACAGCAACACGGAATCTCTTTGTTGGTATTCCCTCAGCAATCCATGGTATGGTTATTGATAGGCAAAATTGTGACTCATATTTTTCACAACTCGAATAATTCCTAGCAATGGCTCTAAAAACTTGGTGCACAATACTATGGTTCACACACATTTTTCACAACTTCGCACAACTAACCAGCAAGTGCACTGGATCGTCCAAGTAATAAACCTTACGTGAGTAAGAGTCGATCCCACAGAGATATTTGGTATGAAGCAAGCTATGGTCATCTTGTAAATCTCAGTCAGGCGGATTCTAATGGTTATAATGGTTTTCGAATATAAAGATAAATAAAGCATAAAATAGAGATAGAGATACTTATGTAATTCATCGGTGGGAATTTCAGATAAGCACATGAAGATACTGTGTTCCTTCTGAATCTCTGCTTTTCTACTGCTTTCATCCAATTATTCTTACTCCTTTCCATGGCAAGATGTATGTTGGGGATCACCGTTGTCAATGCCTACCATCCGTCCTCTCAGTGAAAATGGTCCAAGTGCGCTGTCACCGCACGGCTAATCATCTGTCGGTTCTCGATCATGTAAGAATAGGATTTACTATCCTTTTATGTTGTCACCACGCCCTACAGTCGCGAGTTTGAAGCTTGTCACAGTTATTCAATCCCTGAATCCTACTCGGAATACCACAGACAAGGTTTAGACTTTTCGGATTCTCAAAAATGCTGCCAATGGATTCTAGCTTATACCACGAGGATTCTGATTAAGGAATCCAAGAGATATTCATTCAAGCTTATTTGCATGTAGAACGAAAGTGGTTGTCAGGCACACGTTCATAAGTGAGAATGGTGATGAGCGTCACATAATCATCACATTCATCAGGTTCTTGGGTGCGAATGAATATCTTAGAATAAGAATAAGCGTGAATTGAATAGAAGAACAATAGTACTTTGCATTAATACTCGAGGAACAGCAGAGCTCCACACCTTAATCTATGGTGTGTAGAAACTCTACCGTTGAAAATATATAAGTGATAAAGGTTCAGGCATGGCCATGAGGCCAGCCCCCAAAACGTGATCAAAGGATCAAAAGATAATCCCAAAGATGAAAATACAATAGTAAAAAGTCCTATTTATACTAAACTAGTTACTAGGGTTTATAGAAATAAGTCTAAGTGCAGAAATCCACTTCTGGGGCCACTTTAGTGTGTGCTTGGGCTGAGCTTGAGCTTTACATGTGCAGAGACTTCTCTTGGGGTTAAACGCCAAGTTGTAATGTGTTTTTGGCGTTTAACTCTGGTTTGTGACGTGTTTCTGGCGTTTTACTCAAGAATGCAGCATGGAACTGACGTTGAACGCCATTTTCATCATCTAAACTCGAATAAAGTATAAACTATTATATATTGCTGGAAAGCCCTAGATGTCTACTTTCCAACGCAATTAAGAGCGCGCCATTTGGAGTTCTGTAACTCTAGAAAATCCATTTCGAGTGCAGGGAGGTCAGAATCCAACATCATCTGTAGTCCTTTTTTAGCCTCCTATCAGATTTTTGCTCAGGTCCCTCAATTTCAGCCAAAAAATACCTGAAATCATAGAAAAACACACAAACTCATCATAAAAACTAATAAAAACATCCCTAAAAGTAGCTAGATCCTACTAAAAATTACCTAAAAATAATGCCAAAAAGCGTATAAATTATCCGCTTATCACAACACCAAACTTAAATTGTTGCTTGTCCCCAAGAAACTGAAAATCAAATAGGATAAAAAGAAGAGAATATACTATAAATCCCAAAATATCAATGAATATTAGTTCTAATTAGATGAGCGGGACTTGTAGCTTTTTGCTTCTGAACAGTTTTGGCATCTCACTTTATCCTTAGAAGTTTAGAATGATTGGCATTCATAGGAACTCAGAGTTCAGATAATGTTATTGATTCTCCTAGTTAAGTATGTTGTTTCTTGAACACAACTACTTTTATGAGTCTTGGCCGTGGCCTTAAGCACTTTGTTTTCCAGTATTACCACCGGATACATAAATGCCACAGACACATGACTGGGTGAACCTTTTCAGATTGTGACTCAGCTTTGCTAAAGTCCCCAGTTAGAGGTGTCCAGAGCTCTTAAGCACACTCTTTTTACTTTAGATCATGACTTTAACCACTCAGTCTCAAGCTTTTCACCTGGACCTTCATGACACAAGAACATGGTTAGGAACAACTTGATTTAGCCGCTTAGGCCTGGATTTTATTTCCTTGGGCCCTCCTATCCATTGATGCTTAAAGCCTAGGATCCTTTTTACCCTTGTCTTTTGGTTTTAAGGGCTATTGGCTTTTTCTGCTTGCTTTTTTTTCTTTCTTTTTTTCGCAAGCTTTTTCTTTTTCACTGCTTTTTCTTGCTTCAAGAATCAATTTCATGATTTTTCAGATTATCAATAAAATTTCTCCTTTTTTATTATTCTTTCAAGAGCCAACAATTTTAACATTCATAAACAACAAGATAAAAAATATGCACTGTTCAAGCATTCATTCAGAAAACAAAAAGTATTGTCACCACATCAATATAATTAAACTAATTTCAAGGATGAATTTAAACTCATGTACTTCTTGTTCTTTTGTGTTAAAAACATTTTTCATTTAAGAAAGGTAAAGGATTCATGGAATTATTCATAGCCTTAAGACATGGTTACTAAATACTAATGATCATGTAGTACAGACTCAAAACATAGACAAACATATAGCATAAAACTGAAAAACAGAGAGATAAGAACAAGGAAGTTAAGGAATGAGTCCACCTTAATGAGGGTGGCGCCTTCTTCTTGAAGGACCAATGATGTTCTTGAGCTTCTCTATGTCTCTTCCTTGCCTTTGTTGCTCCTCCCTCATAGCTCTTTGATCTTCTCTAATCTCATTGAGAATAATGTAGTGCTCTTGGTGTTCCACCCTTAATTGGTTCATGTTATGACTCAATCCTTCTAGAGAAGTGTTGAGTTGTTCCCAATAGTTGTTTGGAGGAAAATGCATCCCTTGAGGCATCTCAGGGATTTCTTGATGATGAGCTTCCTCATATGTCTCTTGAGATCCATGAATGGGATCTCTTGTTTGCTCTATTCTCTTCTTAGTGATGGGCTTGTCCTCTTCAATGAGGATGTCTCCCTCTATGACAACTTGATGAGCGGATAATTTATACGCTTTTTGGCATTGTTTTTAGTATGTTTTTAGTATGTTTTAGTTAGTTTTTATTATATGTTTATTAGTTTTTAGTTAAAATTCACTTTTCTGGACTTTACTATGAGTTTGTGTGTTTTTCTGTGATTTCAGGTATTTTCTGGCTGAAATTGAGGGACTTGAGCAAAACTTTGAAAAAGGCTGACAAAAGGACTGCTGATTGAGGGACATGAGCAAAAATCTGATTCAGAGACTAAAAAGGACTGCAGATGCTGTTGGATTCTGACCTCCCTGCACTCGAAGTGGATTTTCTGGAGCTACAGAAGCCCAATTGGCGCGCTCTCAACTGCGTTGAAAAGTAGACATCCTGGGCTTTCCAGCAATATATAATAGTTCATACTTTGCCCGAGATTTGATAGCCCAAACAGGCGTTCCAAATCAGCTCAAAACTGCCCAGCGTTTAACGCCGGAACTGGCACAAGAATGGGAGTTAAACTTCCAAACTGGCACAAAAGCTGGCGTTTAACTCCAAGAGAAGTCTCTACATGAAAATGCTTCAATGCTCAGCCCAAGCACACACCAAGTGGGCTCGGAAGTGGATTTTTATGTAATTTACTCATCTTTGTAAACCCTAGGCTACTAGTTCTCTACAATAGGACCTTTTACTATTGTATTCTCATCTTGGTAGCTATCTTTGAGTAGTCTTATGCTATCTTAGATCATGGGGCTGGCCTCACGGCCATGCCTAGACCTTATCACTTATGTATTTTCAACGGTGGAGTTTCTACACACCATAGATTAAGGTGTGGAGCTCTGATGTACCTCGAGTATTAATGCGATTACTATTGTTCTTCTATTCAATTCGGCTTATTCTTATTCTAAGATATCACTTGTTCCTCAACTTGATGAATGTGATGATCTGTGACACTCATCATCATTCTCACCTATGAACGTGTGCTTGACAACCACCTCCGTTCTACCTTAGACTGAGTGGATATCTCTTAGATTCCTTAATCAGAATTTTCGTGGTATAATCTAGAATTGATGGCGGCATTCAAGAGAATCCGGAAGGTCTAAACCTTGTCTATGGTATTCTGAGTAGGATTCAAGGATTGAATGACTGTGACGAGCTTCAAACTCGCGATTGTGGGGCGTTAGTGACAGACGCAAAAGAATCACTGGATTATATTCCAACCTGATAGAGAACCGACAGATGATTAGCCGTGCTGTGACAGAGCGCGTTGAACATTTTCACTGAGAGAACAAGACTGTAGCCATTGACAACGGTGATGCCCAACATACAGCTTGCCATGGAAAGGAGTAAGAAGGATTGGATGAAGACAGTAGGAAAGCAGAGAGACGGAAGGGACAAAGCATCTCCATACACTTATCTGAAATTCTCACCAATGAATTACATAAGTATCTCTATCTTTATTTTATGTTTTATTTATCTTTTAATCATTAATCCTCCATAACCATTTGAATCCGCCTGACTGAGATTTACAAGATGACCATAGCTTGCTTCATACCAATAATCTCCGTGGGATCGACCCTTACTTGCGTAAGGTTTATTACTTGGACGACTCAGTGCACTTGCTGGTTAGTTGTGCGAAGTTGTGATAAAGAGTTGAGATTGCAATTGAGTGTACCATGTTGATGGTGCCATTGATGATCACAATTTCGTGCACCAAGTTTTTGGCGCCGTTGCCGGGGATTGTTTGAGTTTGGACAATTGACGGTTCATCTTGTTGCTTAGATTAGGTAATTTTACTTTTTATTTTCGAAAAAAAATTTTATTTGTTCTTCAGAGTTTTTAAGAATGAATTCTAGAGTTTCATGATGATTTGTTGAAGTCTGGCTGGTTGTGAAACCATGTCTAATCTTTTGGACCGAGGTTTCAACTTGTCATCACAAGAGCTTGTTGATTTCTATCAATCTTGTTATTGAAAGCAATGATCTGCTAAAGCTTGGCTGGCCATTGGCCATGTCTAGTGTTTTGGACCGAAGCTTTCTTTGAAAGCTTGCCTGGCTATGAAACCATGTCTAATTCCTGGACCGGAGCCTTAGACTAGCATTGCAATGATTCCTGGAATTCTCATTAAGAATTTTGAACCCTTTATTTTACTTTTCACATAATTTTCGAAAAATACAAAAAAAATTACAAAATCATAAAAACAAAAAATATTTCTTATCTGAGTCTAATGTCCCACTTTAAGTTTGGTGTCAGTTGCATGTCTCCATTCTTCTTGCATTTTTCGAATTCATTCATGTGTCTTCATTGATCTTCAAGTTATTCTTGATGATTTACTTGCTCTGATCTTTAAATTCTCTTGTCTTGAGTGTTTTGTTGTTTCTCATATGCATTCTCAATTTGTTAGTGTCAGTAGCATACAAACTTCTAAGTTTGGTGTCTTGCATGCATTGTTTATTTGATTTTAGTTGTATTTTGATTATTCCTCATCATTAAAAATTCAAAAAAATTTTTTAATTTGTGTCTTTTCAAGTCAATAATACAGAGAATTGAAGATTTAGAACATACAGCAGAGGAATTACACAGAAAAAGCTGGGCATTCAAAACGCCCAGTGAGGAAGGAAAACTGGCGTTTAAACGCCAGCCAGGGTACTTGGCTGGGGGTTTAACGCCCAAAAGGGTAGCATTTTGGGCGTTAAACGCCAGAATGTATACCATTCTGGGCGTTTAACGCCAGGATGGCACAAGAGGGAAGATTTTGTTTTTAATGCAAATTTTTTTCAAGTTTTCATAATTTTTCAAAATCAAATCTTTTTCAAATCATATCTTTTCAATCATATATTTTCAGAATCAATTTCTTTCCATTTTCAAAAAAATACTTGCTAACAATTAATGATTTGATTCAACATTTCAAGTATGTTGCCTTTTCTGTTGAGAAAGGTTTAATGTTTGAATCATATCTTTTCTTGTTAGCCAAGTCATTAATTTTCAAAATCAAATCTTTGTAAATTGTTTTTCAAAACATATCTTCTCAATCATATCTTTTTAAAACCATAACTTTTCAATCATATCTTTTTAACCACATCTTTTTCAAAATAGTTTTCAATCTTATCTTTTTGATTTCTGATTTCAAAATCTTTTTCAAAATCACTTTATTTCTTTCTCAATCTTAGTTTTCGAGAATCAATTACTTTTTTAAATTTTTTTTAATTAATTCACTTTAATTTTCAAAAATTTCTTCCCCTCTTCTCACATCCTTCTCTTTATGGACTAACACTCCTCCATTATCAATAATACAAATTCTATCTTTCTGGATAAGTTCAAATTCTTCTACCTCTTCTTTCTATTTTTTTTCCTCTGACACCTCAAGGAATCTCTATACTGTGACATAGAAGAATCCATATTTTCTTGTTCTCTTCTCTTTCATATGAGCAGGAGCAAAGACAAAAGCATTCTTGTTGAGGCTGACCCTGAACCTGAAAGGACCTTGAAGCGAAAGCTAAGAGAAGCTAAGGCACAACTCTCTGTAGAAGACCTAACAGAAATCTTCAAAGAAAAAGAAGACATGGTAGCCGAAAACAACAACAATGCCAACAATGCAAGGAAGGTGCTGGGTGACTTTACTGCACCTACTCCCGACTTCTATGGGAGAAGCATCTCTATCCCTACCATTGGAGCAAACAACTTTGAGCTTAAGTCTCAATTAGTTTCTCTAATGCAACTGAATTGCAAGTTCCATGGACTTCCATTGGAAGATCCTCACCAGTTTTTAGCTGAGTTCTTGCAAATCTGTGACACTGTCAAGACCAATGGGGTTAACCCTGAGGTCTACAGACTTATGCTATTCCCTTTTGCTATAAGAGACAGAGCTAGAATATGGTTGGACTCACAACCTAAAGAAAACCTAAACTCTTGGGAAAAGCTAGTCAATGCCTTCATGGCAAAGTTCTTTCCACCTTAAAAATTGAGTAAGCTTAGAGTGGAAGTCCAAACCTTCAGACAGAAGGAAGGTGAATCCCTCTATGAAGCTTGGGAAAGATACAAACAATTAATCAGAAAGTGTCTTTCTGACATGCTTTCTGAATGGAGCATCATAGGTATTTTCTATGATGGTTTGTCTGAACTGTCCAAGATGTCATTGGACAGCTCTGCTGGAGGATCTCTTCATCTGAAGAAGACGCCTGCAGAAGCTCAAGAACTTATTGAAATGGTTGCAAATAACCGATTCATGTACACTTCTGAAAGGAATTCTGTGAACAATGGGACGAATCAGAAGAAAGGAGTTCTTGAGATTGATACTCTGAATGCCATATTGGCTCAGAACAAAATATTGACTTAGCAAGTCAATATGATTTCTTAGAGTTTGTCTGGAATGCAAGCTGCACCAGGTAGTACTAAGGACGCTTCATCTGAAGAAGAAGCTTATGATCCTGAGAACCCTTCAATGGAAGAGGTGAATTACATGGGAGAACCCTATGAAAGCACCTATAATCCTTCATGGAGAAATCATCCAAATCTCTCATGGAAGGATCAACAGAGACCTCAACAAGGTTTCAACAACAATAATGGTGGAAGAAACAGGTTTAGCAATGGCAAGCCTTTCCCATCATCTTCTCAGCAACAGACAGAAAATTCTAAGCAGAGCCACTCTGACTTAGCAACCATGGTCTCTGATCTAATCAAAACCACTCAAAGTTTCATGACTGAAACAAGGTCCTCCATTAGAAACTTGGAGGCACAAGTGGGTTAGCTGAGTAAGAAAGTTACTGAACTCCCTCTTAGCACTCTTCTAAGCAATACAGAAGAGAATTCAAAGGGAGAGTGTAAGGCCATCAACATGGCCAAATTTGGAGAGGAGGAGAAGGGAGTGAGCGCCACTAAGGAAGACCTCAATGGACATCCACTGACCTCCAATGAGTTCCCTAATGAGGAACCATGGGAATCTGAGGCTCACACTAAGACCATAGAGATTCCATTGAATTTACTTTTGCCATTCACGAGCTCTGATGAGTATTCCTCCTCTGAAGAGGACGAAGATGTCACTAAAGAGCAATTTGCTAAATACCTTGGAGTAATCATGAAGCTAAATGACAATTTATTTTGTAATGAGACTTGGGAGGATGAACCCCCTTTGCTCACCAAAGAACTGGATGACTTGACAAGGCAGAGGTTACCTCAAAAGAGATAGGACCCTGGGGAGTTCTCAATACCTTGTACCATAGGCACCATGACCTTCAAGAAGGCTCTGTGTGACCTAAGGTCAAGCATAAACCTTATGCCTCTCTCTGTAATGGAGAAGCTAGGGATCTTTGATGTGCAAGCTGCAAGAATCTCACTAGAGATGGCATACAATTCAAGAAAACAAGCTTATGGACTTGTAGAGGATGTTCTGGTAAAGATTGAAGACCATTACATCCCTACTGATTTCATAGTCCTAGAGACTGGGAAGTGCATGGATGAATCTATCATCCTTGGCAGACCCTTCCTAGCCACAGAAAAGGCTGTGATTGATGTTGACAGAGGAGAATTGATCATTCAAGTGAATGAAGAATCCTTTGTGTTTAAGGCTCAAGGATACCCCTCTGTAACCATGGAGAGGAAGCATGAAGAGCTTCCCTCAAAACAGAGTCAAACAGAGCCCCCACAGTCAAACTCTAAGTTTGGTGTTGGGAGGCTCCAACATTGCTCTGAGAATCTGTGAGGCTCCATGAGAGCCCACTGTCAAGCTACTGACATTAAAGAAGCGCTTGTTGGGAGGCAACCCAATGTTATATTTATCTATTTTTCCTTTGTTATTTTATGTTTTCTATAGGTTGATGATCATGGGAAGTCACAAAATCAATTGAAAAAGCAGAGACAGAATGAAAAATAGAAAGAAAAATAGCACACCCTGGAGGAAAACTTGCTGGCGTTTAAACGCCAGTAAGGGCAGCAATTGGGCGTTTAACGCCCAGTCTGGCACTATTCTGGGCGTTTAATGCCAGAAAGGGGCACCAGACTGGCGTTAAATGCCAGGAAAGGGCAAGAAGCTGGCGTTAAATGCCAGAAATGGGCACCAGCCCGGCGTTTAATGCCAGAATTGGCATAAAGAGCATTTTTGCTCGCCACTTGGTGCAGGGATGAATTTTCCTTGACACCTCAGGATCTGTGGACCCCACAGGATCCCCATCTACCCCACCACTCTCTCTTTTCTTCACCCAATCACCAATCACCTCAATACCTCTTCCCCAAAAACCCCTCACCTATCAAATCCCACTATTCTCTTCACCACTCACATCCATCCTTCATAAAACCCCACCTACCTCACCATTCAAATTCAAACCACTTTCCCTCCCAAACCCACCCATAATGACCGAACCTTATCCCCCTCTCCACTCCTATATAAACCCATCTTCACTCCTTCATTTTCACACAACCTACACACTACTTCTCCCCCTTGGCCGAACCACAAAGTCATCTCCATATCCTCTATTGCTTCTTCTTCTACTCTCTTCTTTCTTCTTTTGCTCGAGGACGAGCAAACCTTCTAAGTTTGGTGTGGTAAAAGCATTGCCTTTTGTTTTTCCATAACCATTTATGGCACCTAAGGCCGGAGAAACCTCTAGAAAGAGGAAAGGGAAGGCAAAAGCTTCCACCTCCAAGTCATGGGAGATGGAGAGATTCATCTCAAGGGTGCATCAAGACCACTTCTATGAAGTTGTGGCCATAAGGAAAGTGATCCCCGAGGTCCCTTTCAAACTCAAAAAGAGTGAATATCCGGAGATCCGACATGAGATCCGAAGAAGAGGTTGGGAAGTTCTTACCAACCCCATTCAACAAGTCGAAATCTTAATGGTTCAAGAGTTCTATGCTAATGCATGGATCACCAAGAACCATGATCAAAGTGTGAACCCGGACCCAAAGAATTGGCTTACAATGGTTTGGGGGAAATGCTTAGATTTTAGTCCGGAAAGTGTAAGGTTGGCATTCAACTTGCCCATGATGCAAGGAGATGAACACCCTTACACTAAAATGGTCAACTTTGATCAAAGGTTGGACCAAGTCCTCATAGACATTTGTGAATAGGGCTCTCAATGGAAGAGAGATTCAAGAGGGAATCCGATTCAACTGAGAAGGCATGACCTCAAGCCCGTGGCTAGAGGATGGTTGGAGTTTATCCAACGCTCAATCATTCCCACTAGCAATCGGTCTGAAGTTACTATAGACCAGGCTATCATGATTCATAGCATCATGATTGGAGAGGAAGTAGAAGTTTATGAGGTTATATCCCAAGAACTTTATAAGGTGGCGGACAAGTCCTCTACCTTGGCAAGGTTAGCCTTCCCTCATCTCATTTGTCACCTCTATTATTCAGTCGGAATTGACATAGAGGGAGACACCCTCATTGATGAGGACAAGCCTATCACTAAGAAAAGGATGGAGCAAACAAGAGACCCCACTCATCATGAAATCCCTGAGATGCCTCAAGGGATGCACTTTCCTCCTCAAAACTATTGGGAGAAAATCAACACCTCCCTAGGAGAATTGAGTTCCAACATGGGACAACTAAGGGTGGAGCACCAAGAACATTCCATTCTCCTCCGTGAAATTAGAGAAGATCAAAGAATCATGAAAGAGGAGCAACAAAGGCAAGGAAGAGACATTGAGGAGCTCAAGCACTCCATAAGATCTTCAAGAGGAAGAACAAGCCGTCATCACTAAGGTGGACCCGTTCTTTAATCTCCTTGTTCTTTATTTCTCTGTTTTTTGAATTTTCATGCTTATGTTTATCCATGTTTGTGTCTTATGATCATTAGTGTCTTAGTGTCTATGCCTTAAAGCTATGAATGTCCTATGAATCCATCACCTTTCTTGAATGAAAAATGCGCTTAACTGAAAAAGAGAATAATTGCATGAATTCTGAATTTTATAACAGATTAATTATTTTGATGTGGTGGCAATACTTTTGACTTCTGAATGTATGATTGAACAGTACATATGTCTTTTGAATTTGTTGTTCATGAATGTTGGCTCTTGAAAGAATGATGAAAAAGGAGACATGTTACTAAGGATCTGAAAAAATCATAAATTGATTCTTGAAGCAAGAAAAAGCAGTGAATTCAAAAAAAAAAAACAAAAAAAAGAAGAGGAAAAAGAAAAAGAAAAAATAAAGTCATGATCCAAGGCAAAAAGAGTGTGCTTAAGAACCCTGGACACCTCTAATTGGGGACTCTAGCAAAGCTGAGTCACAATCTGAAAAGGTTCACCCAGTTATGTGTCTGTGGCATGTATGTATCCGGTGGTAATACTGGAAGATAGAGTGCTTTGGGCCACGGCCAAGACTCATAAAGTAGCTGTGTTCAAGAATCATCAACTTAACTAGGAGAATCAATAACACTATCTAGATTCTGAGTTCCTATAGAAGCCAATCATTCTGAATTTCAAAGGATAAAGTAAGATGCCAAAACTGTTCAGAGGCAAAAAGCTAAAAGCCCCGCTCATCTAATTAATACTGATCTTCACAGATGTTTTTGGAATTCATTGCATATTCTCTTCTTTTTATCATATTTGATTTTCAGTTGCTTGAGGACAAGCAACAATTTAAGTTTGGTGTTGTGATGAGCGGATAATTTATACGCTTTTTGGCATTATTTTTAGTATATTTTTAGTATGTTTTAGTTAGTTTTTATTATATTTTTATTAGTTTTTAGTTAAAATTTACTTTTCTAGACTTTAATATGAGTTTGTATGTTTTTCTATGATTTTAGGTATTTTCTGGCTGAAATTGAGGGACTTGAGCAAAAATATGATTCAGAGGCTGAAAAGGACTGCAGATGCTGTTGGATTCTGACCTCCCTGCACTCGAAGTGGATTTTCTGGAGCTACAAAAGCCCAATTGGTGCGCTCTCAACTGCGTTGAAAAGTAGACATCTTGAGCTTTCCAGCAATGTGTAATAGTTCATACTTTGCCCGAGATTTGATGGGCCAAACAGGCGTTTCAAATCAGCTCAAAACTGCTCCGCATTTAACGCCGGAACTGGCACAAGATTGGGAGGAGTTAAACACCCAAACTGGCACAAAAGCTGGCATTTAACTCCAAGAGAAGTCTCTAAACGAAAATTCTTTAATGCTCAGCCCAAGCACACACCAAGTGGGCCCGGAAGTGGATTTTTATGTAATTTACTCATCTTTGTAAATCCTAGGCTACTAGTTCTTTATAAATAGGACCTTTTACTATTGTATTTTCATCTTTGGATTATCCTCAGATCATCTTTGATCAGTTTTATGCTGTCTTAGACTTTTATGGAGGTTGGCCATTTGGCCATGCCTAGACCTTGTTCTTATGTATTTTCAACGGTGGAGTTTCTACACACCAAAGATTAAGGTGTGGAGCTCTGCTGTACCTCGAGTATTAATGCGATTACTATTGTTCTTCTATTCAATTCGGCTTATTCTTATTCTAAGATATCACTTGTTCCTTGGTGGACGAAATTGTGATCACTATTCTTTAAGTTGTATTTTTATGGAATTTGAAATTGGCACGAGTGGACACAACTCCGTTCAACTAACCAGCAAGTGTACTGGGTCGTCCAAGTAATAAACCTTACGTGAGTAAGGGTCGATCCCAC
>NC_029780.3:89029679-89030037 GCF_000817695.3 Arachis duranensis
CTTGTTTGCTTGTAGAACGGAAGTGGTTGTCAGGAACGCGTTCATAAGTGAGAATGATAATGAGCGTCACATAATCATCACATTCATCACGTTCTTGGGTACGAATGAATATCTTGGAATAAGAATAAGAGAGATTTGAATAAAAGAAAATAGAATTGCATTAATACTTGAGGTACAGTAGAGCTCCACACCCTTAATCTATGGTGTGCAGAAACTCCACCGTTGAAAATGCATAAGCAAAAGGTTCAGGCATGGCTGAATGGCCAGCCCCCTGAATGTGATCAATAGTCTCCTAAGATGAAGAATAAAACAAAACTGAGACCAAAGATGTCTAATACAATAGTTAAATGTCCTATTT
>NC_029780.3:89030230-89031355 GCF_000817695.3 Arachis duranensis
GTTCAACTCCGGATCATGACGTTTTTCTGGCGTTTAACTCCAGACAGCAGCATGTACTTGGCGTTCAACGCCAAGTTACGTCGTCAATTTCCAAACAAAGTATGGACTATTATATATTTATGGAAAGCTCTGGATGTCTACTTTCCAACGCCATTGAGAGCGCGCCAATTGGAGTTTTGTAGCTCCAGAAAATCCATTTCGAGTGCAAGGAGGTCAGATTCCAACAGCATCAGCAGTGCTTTCTCTGCCTCTGCAATAGACTTTTGCTCCAGCTCCTCAATTTCAGCCAGATACCTGAGTTTGCATAAAAACATACAAACTTATAGTATAATCCAAAAATGTGAATTTTACACTAAAACCTATGAAAACTTAATAAAACTTAAACAAAACATACTAAAAACTATATGAAAATAATACCAAAAAGCGTATAAAATATCCGCTCATCACAACACCTAGAAAATAAGAATCCTAAAACCGGCTTATTCTTGTTCTAAGATATCACTTGTTCCTCAACTTGATGAATGTGATGATCCGTGACACTCATCATCATTCTCACCTATGAACGTGTACCTGACAACTACCTCCGTTCTACCTTAGACTGAGTGGATATCTCTTAGATTCCTTAATCAGAATCTTCGTGGTATAAGCTAGAATTGATGGTGGCATTCAAGAGAATCCGGAAGGTCTAAACGTTGTTTGTGGTATTCTGAGTAGGATTCAAGGATTGAATGACTGTGACGAGCTTCAAACTTGCGATTGTGGGGCGTTAGTGACAGACGCAAAAGAATCACTGGATTCTATTCTGACATGATCGAGAACCGACAGCTGAATAGCCGTGCTGTGACAGAGCGCGTTGAACATTTTCACTGAGAGGATGGGACTGTAGTCATTGACAACGGTGATGCCCAACATACAACTTGCCATGAAAAGGAGTAAGAAGGATTGGATGAAGACAGTATGAAAGCAGAGAGACGGAAGGGACAAAGCATCTCCATACGCTTATCTGAAATTCTCACCAATGAATTACATAAGTATCTCTATCTTTATTTTATGCTTTATTCATAAATCATCTATAACCATTTGAATCTGCCTGACTGAGATTTACAAGATGACCATAGCTTGCTT
>NC_029780.3:89034669-89036058 GCF_000817695.3 Arachis duranensis
GGGGGGAAGGAGATTTCGAAAAAATTGAAAGGAGATTTGAGAAGATATGGAGAGAATTTGAGAGAAGGGTGAGTTTTTGAACAAGATTTGGGATTGATTTGAGAGAGATTTAAAGAATGATTTTGATTTTTGAAGATTTGAAAGTGAATGATGAAAGGTTGAATTGTGTTTATGTAGAAAAGTATGGGTAAGAAAAGGAAAGTTTGAAAAAATTTGATTGGAAAGCAAAATCTTGGTCCCCCCACCTTTCTGGCGTTAAACGCCCAGAATGGCATCCATTCTGGCGTTTAACGCCCATTTGTTGCCCATTGTGGGCGTTTAACGCCCAGCCAGGTGCCCTGGCTAGCGTTAAACGCCAGAATTCCTTTATCACTGGGCGTTTTGCTAAACGCCCAGATGCTGCACACCTGGCGTTAAACGCCCAGAATTGTGCCCATTCTGGCGTTTAACGCCCAAAATGGCACCTTTACTGGCGTTAAACGCCCAGAATGGTGCCCATTCTGGCGTTTAACGCCCAAAATGGCACCTTTACTGGCGTTAAACGCCCAGAATGGTGCCCATTCTGGCGTTTAACGCCCAAAATGCCCCTTACTGGCATTTTTTCGCCAGTAAGCTCTTTTTCTTTGCCTTTTGCGCTGATTCCTTCTGTAACTCTGTGAATTCCTTCAATTTTGATAATTGCCTCTGTAGAAATAAAACATATAATCTGCTAATGACTGGGTTGCCTCCCAGCAAGCGCTTCTTTATTGTCTTTAGCTGGACCTTTACTGAGACTCATTCAAGCCTCAGTTTTGAGCATTTCTGCTCAAAATTGCTTTCAAGATAATGCTTGATTCTCTGTCCATTAACAATGAACTTTTTGTCAGAATCAATATCCTGAAGCTCAACATACCCATATGGTGATACTCCTGTAATCACATATGGACCCCTCCATCGGGATTTAAGTTTTCCTGGAAACAATCTGAGCCTAGAGTTGAAGAGCAGAACTTTTTGTCCTGGCTCAAAGACTTTGGATGACAACTTCTTGTCATGCCACTTCTTTGCCTTTTCCTTATAAATTTTTGCATTTTCAAAGGCATTGAGTCTGAACTCCTCTAGCTCATTTAGCTGGAGTAATCTTTTTTCACCAGCTAACTGAGCATCCATATTTAGGAATCTGGTTGCCCAGTAGGCTTTATGTTCCAGTTCCACGGGCAGATGACAGGCCTTCCCATACACCAGTTGGTATGGAGAGGTTCCTATAGGAGTCTTGAATGCTGTTCTGTATGCCCACAGAGCATCATCCAAAATCTTTGCCCAATCCTTTCTTTGGGCTATCACAGTCCGTTCTAGGATTCTCTTTAGCTCTCTGTTAGAGACTTCAGCTTACCCATTTGTCTGTGGATGATA
>NC_029780.3:89036776-89037185 GCF_000817695.3 Arachis duranensis
TGATCCATGGCAGTGCCATAGGATCCTTTGTGCTTCTTCTCCGGGTACACATCTGCGGATCATTCCGTCTGCGCATCTCTTGAAGAGATATGGCTCATCCCATAGGTAGTACTTGGTATCTGAAATTAATTTCTTTCTTTGCACTCTGCTGTACTCCTGGGGTTTGAACCTCACAGCTTTATAGTTTGCAATATCTGCAAACCATGGAGCTTCCTGAATGGCAAAGAGTTGCTCATCTGGGAAAGTCTCAGAGATCTTAGTAGAAGGGAGGGACGCCCCAGCTACTGGTTCTATTCGGGATAGATGATCAACTACTTGGTTCTATGTCCCTTTTCTGTCTCTTATTTCTATATCAAACTCTTGCAGAAGCAGCACCCACCTTATGAGCCTGGGTTTTGAATCCTGCTTT
>NC_029780.3:89037233-89038275 GCF_000817695.3 Arachis duranensis
GAGCAGCATGGTCAGTGTACACAATCACTTTTGATCCTACTAAATAAGATCTGAACTTGTCAATGGCATAAACCACTGCAAGTAACTCTTTTTCTGTGGTTGTGTAATTCTTCTGTGCATCATTTAGAACACGGCTGGCATAATAAATGATGTGCAGAAGCTTGTTATGCCTCTGTCCCAACACTGCACCAATGGCATGGTCACTGGCATCACACATTAGTTCAAATGGCAATGTCCAATCTGGTGCAGAGATGACTGGTGCTGTGACCAGCTTAGCTTTCAGGGTCTCAAATGCCTGCAGACACTGTGTGTCAAACACAAATGGTGTGTCAGCTGCTAGCAGGTTACTCAAAGGTTTTGTAATTTTCGAAAAATCCTTTATAAACCTTCTGTAGAATCCTGCATGCCCCAGAAAGCTTCTAATTGCCTTAACATTGGTAGGTAGTGGTAATTTTTCAATTACTTCAACTTTAGCTTGATCCACCTCTATTCCCTTGTTTGAAATTTTATGCCCAAGGACAATCCCTTCAGTCACCATAAAGTGACATTTCTCCCAGTGTAAAACCAGGTTAGTCTCTTGGCACCATTTTAGGACAAGTGCTAGGTGGTTAAGGCAGGAGCTGAATGAGTCTCCATATACTGAAAAGTCATCCATGAAGACTTCCAGAAATTTCTCTACCATATCTGAGAAGATAGAGAGCATGCACCTCTGAAAGGTTGCAGGTGCATTGCATAGACCAAAAGGCATCCTTCTGTAGGCAAACACACCAGAAGGGCAAGTAAATGCTATTTTCTCTTGGTCCTGAGGATCTACTGCAATTTGGTTGTAACCTGAATAGCCATCCAAAAAGCAGTAATAATCATGACCATCCAGTCTCTCTAGCATCTAGTCTATGAATGGTAAAGGAAAATGATCCTTCCTGGTGGCTATGTTGAGCCTTCTGTAGTCAATACATATACACCACCCTATAATTGTTCTTGTAGGAACCAGTTCATTCATTTCATTATGAACCACTGTTATGCCTCCCTTCTTGGGGACAAC
>NC_029780.3:89038956-89040958 GCF_000817695.3 Arachis duranensis
AGTTTCTCTCCAATCCTTCTTATGACTTAAGATTTCTTTCATGAACTTAGCATAAGAAGGTATTTGCTCAAGTGCCTCTGCAAACGGAATCTTTATTTCAAGAGTCCTTAGATAGTCTGCAAAGCGGGCAAATTGCTTATCCTGTTCCGCTTGGCGGAGTTTCTGAGGATAAGGCATCTTGGCTTTATATTCTTCAACCTTGGTTGCTGCAGGTTTATTCCTTACAGAAGTGGTTGAAGAAGCCTTGTTAGAGGGATTACTGTCAGCACTCTCAGGTGTCTGATCCTCCCTTGGCGTCTGAACGCCAGGATTGGGTGGAAAATGGGCGTTTAATGCCAACTTTTCCCCCTTTTCTGGCGTTTGAATGCCAGAACTGGGCAGGGAATGGGCGTTTAACGCCAGCTTTCCCCCTTTTTCTGGCGTTTGAACGCCAAAAGTGCTCCTCTCTGGGATCTTACTGTCCTCAGAGGGATTTTGAACAGTGGTTTGGTTATCCTCTGTCAATTGTTCCTTATTTGGCTTTTTGCTACTTTGAGCAGTGTTATTCAGTGTCTTCCCACTCCTCAGTTGAACTGCTTGACATAGTGTTATTTAGTGTCTTCCCACTCCTCAGTTGAACTACTTGACATTCCTCTATTATCTATTTAGATATTTGCTGTTTTGCTTGATTCAACTGCAGTTCTATGTTCTTGTTAGCAACTTTAGTTTCATGGAGCATCTCTTTAAATTCTGCTAACTCTTCTGTCATCAGGAGCAATTGTTGATTAAGCTCAATCATCTGTTCTTGAGGATTAGGATCAGTGGCTACTGCCATGACTTCCCCTTTTGGAGAAAACTCATTGCTAGAGTACAAATATTGGTTTCTAGCAACAGTGTCTATAAGCTCTTGAGCCTCTTCAATTGTCTTCCTCATGTGTATAGATCCACCAGCTGAGTGGTCTAAAGACATCTGAGCTTTTTCTGTGAGCCCATAGTAAAAGATGTCTAACTGTACCCACTCTGAAAACATTTCAAATGGGCATTTTCTTAGCATACCTCTATACCTCTCCCAGGCATTATAAAGGGATTCATTATCCTCTTGTTTAAAGCCTTGGATGTCCAGCCTTAGCTGTGTCATCCTCTTTGGAGGGTAAAAGTGATTCAGGAATTTGTTTGATAACTGTTTCCATGTCTTTATGCTTGCTGTAGGTTGGTTATTCAACCACCTCTTAGCCTGATCTTTTACAGCAAATGGAAACAATAATAGTCTGTAGACATCCTGATCTACCTCTTTATCATGTACTGTGTCAGCAATTTGTAAGAACTATGCCAGAAACTCAGTAGGCTCTTCCTGTGGAAGACCGGAATACTGGCAATTTTGCTACACTATGATAATGAGTTGAGGATTTAGCTCAAAACTGCTTGCTTTAATGGGAGGTATACAGATGCTACTCCCATATACAGCTGTAATGGGGTTAGCATATGACCCCAAAGTCCTTCTGGACTGATCAATCCCACTTAGGTCCATAATGGATAAAGGGAAATACTGTTCAATCCCACTTAAGTCCATAATGGATAAAGGGAACTGATATGGATGGCAAGTGGATAAAAATATATTTTTTTTTGAATTAACCGAAAAATAAAATAAAAACAAAAGGAAAATAAAATAAAAAATTTGAAAATTAAAAGAAAATAAGATCAAAACAAATTGAAAACTGAATCAATTAGTTAATTAAAAAGATTTTGAGATTAGCAATTAGAAAGATATGATTGAAAAATTTTTATGAAAAAGATTTGATTTTTGAAATGAGGAAAGAGAAAAACAACAAAATGACACCAAACTTAAGATTTTTAGAGAATCAAACACTAATTTTTCGAAAATTTTAAAGGAAAAACACAAAGAGGACACCAAACTTAGAATATGAAACTAGACTCAACTAAAAGACTCTAAACCAACAAAAATAAAACAGTCCTAATCTAAGCAACAAGATAAGCCGTCAGTTGTCCAAACTCGAACAATCCC